>NC_060064.1:43047768-43240539 GCF_020283565.1 Trifolium pratense | reverse complement strand
GTTTTGGCCTATTTTCGTGTTTGTAGTGGTTTTTAATGTTTTTGGCCTATTTTGAGGGTCGTTTATATAGTTTTTGGCCAATTTTAGTGTTTGTAGTCGTTTTTATGGTTTTTGGCCTATTTTAATGTTTGTAGTTGTTTTTATTGTTTTTGGCCTATTTTAGGGTCGATATTTGGGATTTTGGCGAATTTTAGTGTTTGTAGTCGTTTTTATGGTTTTTGACCTATTTTAGGTCGTTTATATGGTTTTTGGCCAATTTTGGTGTTTGTAGTCGTTTATATGGTTTTTGGCCAATTTTGGTGTTTGTAGTCGTTTTTATGGTTTTTGGCCTATTTTAGGGTTGATATTTGGGATTTTGGCCAATTTTAGTTTTTGTAGTCGTTTTTATGATTTTTGGCATATTTTACTAACCTATTTTAGGGTCGTTTTTATGGTTTTTTGCCAATTTTAGTGTTTGTAGTCATTTTTATAGTTTTTGGCCAATTTTAGTTTTTGTAGTCGTTTTTATGATTTTTGGCATATTTTAGTATTTGTAGTCGTTTTTATGGTTTTTAACCTATTTTAGGGTCGTTTTTATGGTTTTTTTTTGCCAATTTTAGTGTTTGTAGTCATTTTTATAGTTTTTGGCCAATTTTAGTGTTTGTAGACATTTTTATGATTTTTGGCCAATTTTAGTGTTTGTAGTCGTTTTTATGGTTTTTAGCCAATTTTAGTGTTTGTAGTCATTTTTATGGATTTGGGCCAATTTAATTGTTTGTAGTCGTTTTTATGATTTTTGGCCTATTTTAGGTCGTTTATATGGTTTTTGGCCAATTTTGGTCTGTTGTAGTCGTTTTTATGGTTTTTGGCCAATTTTGGTCTGTTGTAGTCGTTTATATGGTTTTTGGCCATTTTTGGTGTTTGTAGTCGTTTTTATGGTTTTTTAGCCTATTTTAGGGTCGTTTTTACGGTTTTTTGCCAATTTTAGTGTTTGTAGTCATTTTTATGGTTTTTGGCCAATTTTAGTGTTTGTAGTCGTTTTTTATGGGTTTTGGCCAATTTTAGTGTTTGTAGTGGTTTTTAATGTTTTTGGCCTATTTTAGGGTCGTTTATATAGTTTTTGGCCAATTTTAGTGTTTGTAGTCGTTTTTATGGTTTTTGGCCTATTTTAGTGTAGTGGTTTTTAATGTTTTTGGCCTATTTTAGGGTCGATATTTGGGATTTTGGCCAATTTTAGTGTTTGTAGTCATTTTTATGGTTTTTGGCCAAATTATGGTTTTTTGGCATATTTTAGGGTCGTTTTTATAGTTTTTGGGCTATTTTAGGGTTGTTTATATAGTTTTTGGCCATATTTGGTGTTTGTAGTCGTTTTTATGTTTTTTGGCCTATTTTAGGGTCGATATTTGGGATTTTGGCGAATTTTAGTGTTTGTAGTCGTTTTTATGGTTTTTGACCTATTTTAGGTCGTTTATATGGTTTTTGGCCAATTTTGGTGTTTGTAGTCGTTTATATGGTTTTTGGCCAATTTTGGTGTTTGTAGTCGTTTATATGGTTTTTGGCCAATTTTGGTGTTTGTAGTCGTTTTTATGGTTTTTGGCCTATTTTATTGTGTGTAGTCGTTTTTATGGTTTTTAGCCAATTTTAGTGTTTGTAGTCATTTTTATGGATTTTGTCCAATTTAATTGTTTGTCGTCGTTTTTATGATTTTTGGCCTAATTTAGGTCGTTTATATGGTTTTTGGCCAATTTTGGTCTGTTGTAGTCGTTTATATGGTTTTTGGCCAATTTTGGTCTGTTGTAGTCGTTTATATGGTTTTTGGCCAATTTTGGTGTTTGTAGTCGTTTTTATGGTTTTTGGCCTATTTTAGTTTTTTGTAGTCGTTTTTATGGTTTTTAGCCTATTTTAGGGTCGTTTTTACGGTTTTTTTGCCAATTTTAGTGTTTGTAGTCATTTTTATAGTTTTTGGCCAATTTTAGTGTTTGTAGACATTTTTATGGTTTTTGGCCAATTTTAGTGTTTGTAGTTGTTTTTATGTTTTTTGGCCTATTTTAGGGTCGTTTTTATAGTTTTTGGGCAATTTTAGTGTTTGTAGTTGTTTTTTTATGGGTTTTGGCCTATTTTAGTGTTTGTAGTGGTTTTTTTATGTTTTTGGCCTATTTTAGGGTCGTTTATATAGTTTTTGGCCAATTTTAGTGTTTGTAGTCGTTTTGGCCAATTTTAGTGTTTGTAGTCGTTTTTTATGGTTTTTGGCCTATTTTAGTGTTTGTAGACATTTTTATGGTTTTTGGCCAATTTTAGTGTTTGTAGTCGGTTTTTATGTTTTTTGGCCTATTTTAGGGTCGTTTTTATAGTTTTTGGGCAATTTTAGTGTTTGTAGTTGTTTTTTATGGGTTTTGGCCTATTTTCGTGTTTGTAGTGGTTTTTAATGTTTTTGGCCTATTTTAGGGTCGTTTATATAGTTTTTTGGCCAATTTTAGTGTTTGTAGTTGTTTTTTATGGGTTTTGGCCAATTTTAGTGTTTGTAGTCGTTTTTATGGTTTTTGGCCTATTTTAATGTTTGTAGTCGTTTTTATGGTTTTTGGCCTATTTTAGGGTTGATATTTGGGATTTTGGCCAATTTTAGTTTTTGTAGTCGTTTTTATGATTTTTGGTATATTTTAGTATTTGTAGTCATTTTTATGGTTTTTAGCCTATTTTAGGGTCGTTTTTATGGTTTTTTGCCAATTTTAGTGTTTGTAGTCATTTTTATAGTTTTTGGCCAATTTTAGTGTTTGTAGTCGTTTTTTATGTTTTTTGGCCTATTTTAGGGTCGTTTATAGTTTTTGGGCAATTTTAGTGTTTGTAGTTGTTTTTATGGGTTTTGGCCTATTTTAGGGTCGTTTATATAGTTTTTGGCCAATTTTAGTGTTTGTAGTCTTTTTGGCCAATTTTAGTGTTTGTAGTCGTTTTGGCCAATTTTAGTGTTTGTAGTCGTTTTTTATGGTTTTTGGCCTATTTTAGTGTTTGTAGACATTTTTATGGTTTTTGGCCAATTTTAGTGTTTGTAGTCGTTTTTATGTTTTTTGGCCTATTTTAGGGTCGTTTTTTATAGTTTTTGGGCAATTTTAGTGTTTGTAGTTGTTTTTTATGGGTTTTGGCCTATTTTCGTGTTTGTAGTGGTTTTTAATGTTTTTGGCCTATTTTAGGGTCGTTTATATAGTTTTTGGCCAATTTTAGTGTTTGTAGTTGTTTTTATGGTTTTTGGCCTATTTTAATGTTTGTAGTTGTTTTTATTGTTTTTGGCCTATTTTAGGGTCGATATTTGGGATTTTGGTCAATTTTAGTGTTTGTAGTCGTTTTTATGGTTTTTGACCTATTTTAGGTCGTTTATATGGTTTTTGGCCAATTTTAGTATTTGTAGTCGTTTTTATGGTTTTTGGGCTATTTTAGTGTCTGTAGTGGTTTTTAATGTTTTTGGGCCAATTTTAGTGTTTGTAGTCGTTTTGGCCAATTTTAGTGTTTGTAGTCGTTTTTCATGGTTTTTTGGCCTATTTTTATGTTTGTAGTCGTTTTTATGGTTTTTGGCCTATTTTAGGGTCGATATTTGGGATTTTGGTCAATTTTAGTGTTTGTAGTCGTTTTTATGGTTTTTTGACCTATTTTAGGTCGTTTATATGGTTTTTGGCCAATTTTGGTGTTTGTAGTCGTTTATATGGTTTTTGGCCTATTTTAATGTTTGTAGTCGTTTTTATGGTTTTTGGCCTATTTTAGGGTCGATATTTGGGATTTTGGTCAATTTTAATGTTTGTAGTCGTTTTTATGGTTTTTGACCTATTTTAGGTCGTTTATATGGTTTTTGGCCAATTTTGGTGTTTGTAGTCGTTTATATGGTTTTTGGCCAATTTTGGTGTTTGTAGTCGTTTTTATGGTTTTTGGCCTATTTTAATGTTTGTAGTCGTTTTTTATGGTTTTTGGGCTATTTTAGTGTTTGTAGTGGTTTTTAATGTTTTTGGCCAATTTTAGTGTTTGTAGTTGTTTTTATGGTTTTTGGCCTATTTTATTGTTTGTAGTCGTTTTTATGGTTTTTAGCCAATTTTAGTGTTTGTAGTCATTTTTATGGATTTTGGCCAATTTAATTGTTTGTAGTTGTTTTTATGATTTTTGGCCTATTTTAGGTCGTTTATATGGTTTTTGGCCAATTTTGGTCTGTTGTAGTCGTTTATATGGTTTTTGGCCAATTTTGGTCTGTTGTAGTCGTTTTTATGGTTTTTGGCCTATTTTAGTGTTTGTAGTCGTTTTTATGGTTTTTGGCCTATTTTAGTGTTTGTAGTCGTTTTTATGGTTTTTAGCCTATTTTAGGGTCGTTTTTACGGTTTTTTGCCAATTTTAGTGTTTGTAGTCATTTTTATAGTTTTTGGCCAATTTTAGTGTATGTAGACATTTTTATGGTTTTTGGCCAATTTTAGTGTTTGTAGTTGTTTTTATGTTTTTTGGCCTATTTTAGGGTCGTTTTTATAGTTTTTGGGCAATTTTAGTGTTTGTAGTTGTTTTTTATGGGTTTTGGCCTATTTTCGTGTTTGTAGTGGTTTTTAATGTTTTTGGCCTATTTTAGGGTCGTTTATATAGTTTTTGGCGAATTTTAGTGTTTGTAGTCGTTTTTATGGTTTTTGACCTATTTTAGGTCGTTTATATGGTTTTTGGCCAATTTTAGTATTTGTAGTCGTTTTTATGGTTTTTGGCCAATTTAATTGTTTGTAGTTGTTTTTATGATTTTTGGCCTAATTTAGGTCGTTTATATGGTTTTTGGCCAATTTTGGTCTGTTGTAATCGTTTATATGGTTTTTGGCCAATTTTGGTCTGTTGTAGTCGTTTTTATGGTTTTTGGCCTATTTTAGTGTTTGTAGTCGTTTTTTATGGTTTTTGGCCTATTTTAGTGTTTGTAGTCGTTTTTATGGTTTTTTAGCCTATTTTAGGGTCGTTTTTACGGTTTTTTGCCAATTTTAGTATTTGTAGTCATTTTTATAGTTTTTGGCCAATTTTAGTGTATGTAGACATTTTTATGGTTTTTGGCCAATTTTAGTGTTTGTAGTTGTTTTTATGTTTTTTGGCCTATTTTAGGGTCGTTTTTATAGTTTTTGGGCAATTTTAGTGTTTGTAGTTGTTTTTTATGGGTTTTGGCCTATTTTCGTGTTTGTAGTGGTTTTTTAATGTTTTTGGCCTATTTTAGGGTCGTTTATATAGTTTTTGGCGAATTTTAGTGTTTGTAGTCGTTTTTATGGTTTTTGACCTATTTTAGGTCGTTTATATGGTTTTTGGCCAATTTTAGTATTTGTAGTCGTTTTTATGGTTTTTGGGCTATTTTAGTGTTTGTAGTGGTTTTTAATGTTTTTGGCCTATTTTATTGTTTGTAGTCGTTTTTATGGTTTTTAGCCAATTTTAGTGTTTGTAGTCATTTTTATGGATTTTGGCCAATTTAATTGTTTGTAGTCGTTTTTATGATTTTTGGCCTATTTTAGGTCGTTTATATGGTTTTTGGCCAATTTTGATCTGTTGTAGTCGTTTATATGGTTTTTGGCCAATTTTGGTCTGTTGTAGTCGTTTATATGGTTTTTGGCCATTTTTGGTGTTTGTAGTCGTTTTTATGGTTTTTAGCCTATTTTAGGGTCGTTTTTACGGTTTTTTGCCAATTTTAGTGTTTGTAGTCATTTTTATGGTTTTTTGGCCAATTTTAGTGTTTGTAGTCGTTTTTTATGGGTTTTGGCCTATTTTAGTGTTTGTAGTGGTTTTTAATGTTTTTGGCCTATTTTAGGGTCGTTTATATAGTTTTTGGCCAATTTTAGTGTTTGTAGTCGTTTTTATGGTTTTTGGCCTATTTTAGTGTAGTGGTTTTTAATGTTTTTGGCCTATTTTAGGGTCGATATTTGGGATTTTGGCCAATTTTAGTGTTTGTAGTCATTTTTATGGTTTTTGGCCAAATTATGGTTTTTTGGCATATTTTAGGGTCGTTTTTATAGTTTTTGGGCTATTTTAGGGTTGTTTATATAGTTTTTGGCCAATTTTGGTGTTTGTAGTCGTTTTTATGTTTTTTGGCCTATTTTAGGGTCGATATTTGGGATTTTGGCGAATTTTAGTGTTTGTAGTCGTTTTTATGGTTTTTGACCTATTTTAGGTCGTTTATATGGTTTTTGGCCAATTTTGGTGTTTGTAGTCGTTTATATGGTTTTTGGCCAATTTTGGTGTTTGTAGTCGTTTATATGGTTTTTTGGCCAATTTTGGTGTTTGTAGTCGTTTTTATGGTTTTTGGCCTATTTTATTGTGTGTAGTCGTTTTTATGGTTTTTAGCCAATTTTAGTGTTTGTAGTCATTTTTATGGATTTTGTCCAATTTAATTGTTTGTAGTCGTTTTTATGATTTTTGGCCTAATTTAGGTCGTTTATATGGTTTTTGGCCAATTTTGGTCTGTTGTAGTCGTTTATATGGTTTTTGGCCAATTTTGGTCTGTTGTAGTCGTTTATATGGTTTTTGGCCAATTTTGGTGTTTGTAGTCGTTTTTTTGGTTTTTGGCCTATTTTAGTTTTTGTAGTCGTTTTTATGGTTTTTAGCCTATTTTAGGGTCGTTTTTACGGTTTTTTTGCCAATTTTTGTGTTTGTAGTCATTTTTATAGTTTTTGGCCAATTTTAGTGTTTGTAGACATTTTTATGGTTTTTGGCCAATTTTAGTGTTTGTAGTTGTTTTTATGTTTTTTGGCCTATTTTAGGGTCGTTTTTATAGTTTTTGGGCAATTTTAGTGTTTGTAGTTGTTTTTTATGGGTTTTGGCCTATTTTAGTGTTTGTAGTGGTTTTTTATGTTTTTGGCCTATTTTAGGGTCGTTTATATAGTTTTTGGCCAATTTTAGTGTTTGTAGTCGTTTTGGCCAATTTTAGTGTTTGTTGTCGTTTTGGCCAATTTTAGTGTTTGTAGTCGTTTTTTATGGTTTTTGGCCTATTTTAGTGTTTGTAGACATTTTTATGGTTTTTGGCCAATTTTAGTGTTTGTAGTCGTTTTTATGTTTTTTGGCCTATTTTAGGGTCGTTTTTATAGTTTTTGGGCAATTTTAGTGTTTGTAGTTGTTTTTTATGGGTTTTGGCCTATTTTCGTGTTTGTAGTGGTTTTTAATGTTTTTGGCCTATTTTAGGGTCGTTTATATAGTTTTTGGCCAATTTTAGTGTTTGTAGTTGTTTTTTATGGGTTTTGGCCAATTTTAGTGTTTGTAGTCGTTTTTATGGTTTTTGGCCTATTTTAATGTTTGTAGTCGTTTTTATGGTTTTTGGCCTATTTTAGGGTTGATATTTGGGATTTTGGCCAATTTTAGTTTTTGTAGTCGTTTTTATGATTTTTGGTATATTTTAGTATTTGTAGTCATTTTTATGGTTTTTAGCCTATTTTAGGGTCGTTTTTATGGTTTTTTGCCAATTTTAGTGTTTGTAGTCATTTTTATAGTTTTTGGCCAATTTTAGTGTTTGTAGTCGTTTTTATGTTTTTTGGCCTATTTTAGGGTCGTTTATAGTTTTTGGGCAATTTTAGTGTTTGTAGTTGTTTTTATGGGTTTTGGCCTATTTTAGGGTCGTTTATATAGTTTTTGGCCAATTTTAGTGTTTGTAGTCTTTTTGGCCAATTTTAGTGTTTGTAGTCGTTTTGGCCAATTTTAGTGTTTGTAGTCGTTTTTTATGGTTTTTGGCCTATTTTAGTGTTTGTAGACATTTTTATGGTTTTTGGCCAATTTTAGTGTTTGTAGTCGTTTTTATGTTTTTTGGCCTATTTTAGGGTCGTTTTTATAGTTTTTGGGCAATTTTAGTGTTTGTAGTTGTTTTTTATGGGTTTTGGCCTATTTTCGTGTTTGTAGTGGTTTTTAATGTTTTTGGCCTATTTTAGGGTCGTTTATATAGTTTTTGGCCAATTTTAGTGTTTGTAGTCGTTTTGGCCAATTTTAGTGTTTGTTGTCGTTTTGGCCAATTTTAGTGTTTGTAGTCGTTTTTTATGGTTTTTGGCCTATTTTAGTGTTTGTAGACATTTTTATGGTTTTTGGCCAATTTTAGTGTTTGTAGTCGTTTTTATGTTTTTTGGCCTATTTTAGGGTCGTTTTTATAGTTTTTGGGCAATTTTAGTGTTTGTAGTTGTTTTTTATGGGTTTTGGCCTATTTTCGTGTTTGTAGTGGTTTTTAATGTTTTTGGCCTATTTTAGGGTCGTTTATATAGTTTTTGGCCAATTTTAGTGTTTGTAGTTGTTTTTTATGGGTTTTGGCCAATTTTAGTGTTTGTAGTCGTTTTTATGGTTTTTGGCCTATTTTAATGTTTGTAGTCGTTTTTATGGTTTTTGGCCTATTTTAGGGTTGATATTTGGGATTTTGGCCAATTTTAGTTTTTGTAGTCGTTTTTATGGTTTTTGACCTATTTTAGGTCGTTTATATGGTTTTTGGCCAATTTTGGTGTTTGTAGTCGTTTATATGGTTTTTGGCCAATTTTGGTGTTTGTAGTCGTTTATATGGTTTTTGGCCAATTTTGGTGTTTGTAGTCGTTTTTATGGTTTTTGGCCTATTTTAGTGTTTGTAGTCGTTTTTATGGTTTTTAGCCTATTTTAGGGTCGTTTTTACGGTTTTTTGCCAATTTTAGTGTTTGTAGTCATTTTTATAGTTTTTGGCCAATTTTAGTGTATGTAGACATTTTTATGGTTTTTGGCCAATTTTAGTGTTTGTAGTTGTTTTTATGTTTTTTGGCCTATTTTAGGGTCGTTTTTATAGTTTTTGGGCAATTTTAGTGTTTGTAGTTGTTTTTTATGGGTTTTGGCCTATTTTCGTGTTTGTAGTGGTTTTTAATGTTTTTGGCCTATTTTAGGGTCGTTTATATAGTTTTTGGCGAATTTTAGTGTTTGTAGTCGTTTTTATGGTTTTTGACCTATTTTAGGTCGTTTATATGGTTTTTGGCCAATTTTAGTATTTGTAGTCGTTTTTATGGTTTTTGGCCAATTTAATTGTTTGTAGTTGTTTTTATGATTTTTGGCCTAATTTAGGTCGTTTATATGGTTTTTGGCCAATTTTGGTCTGTTGTAGTCGTTTATATGGTTTTTGGCCAATTTTGGTCTGTTGTAGTCGTTTTTATGGTTTTTGGCCTATTTTAGTGTTTGTAGTCGTTTTTATGGTTTTTAGCCTATTTTAGGGTCGTTTTTACGGTTTTTTGCCAATTTTAGTGTTTGTAGTCATTTTTATAGTTTTTGGCCAATTTTAGTGTATGTAGACATTTTTATGGTTTTTGGCCAATTTTAGTGTTTGTAGTTGTTTTTATGTTTTTTGGCCTATTTTAGGGTCGTTTTTATAGTTTTTGGCCAATTTTAGTGTTTGTAGTTGTTTTTTATGGGTTTTGGCCTATTTTCGTGTTTGTAGTGGTTTTTAATGTTTTTGGCCTATTTTAGGGTCGTTTATATAGTTTTTGGCGAATTTTAGTGTTTGTAGTCGTTTTTATGGTTTTTGACCTATTTTAGGTCGTTTATATGGTTTTTGGCCAATTTTAGTATTTGTAGTCGTTTTTATGGTTTTTGGCCAATTTAATTGTTTGTAGTTGTTTTTATGATTTTTGGCCTAATTTAGGTCGTTTATATGGTTTTTGGCCAATTTTGGTCTGTTGTAATCGTTTATATGGTTTTTGGCCAATTTTGGTCTGTTGTAGTCGTTTTTATGGTTTTTGGCCTATTTTAGTGTTTGTAGTCGTTTTTATGGTTTTTGGCCTATTTTAGTGTTTGTAGTCGTTTTTATGGTTTTTAGCCTATTTTAGGGTCGTTTTTACGGTTTTTTGCCAATTTTAGTGTTTGTAGTCATTTTTATAGTTTTTGGCCAATTTTAGTGTATGTAGACATTTTTATGGTTTTTGGCCAATTTTAGTGTTTGTAGTTGTTTTTATGTTTTTTGGCCTATTTTAGGGTCGTTTTTATAGTTTTTGGGCAATTTTAGTGTTTGTAGTTGTTTTTTATGGGTTTTGGCCTATTTTCGTGTTTGTAGTGGTTTTTAATGTTTTTGGCCTATTTTAGGGTCGTTTATATAGTTTTTGGCGAATTTTAGTGTTTGTAGTCGTTTTTATGGTTTTTGACCTATTTTAGGTCGTTTATATGGTTTTTGGCCAATTTTAGTATTTGTAGTCGTTTTTATGGTTTTTGGGCTATTTTAGTGTTTGTAGTGGTTTTTAATGTTTTTGGCCTATTTTATTGTTTGTAGTCGTTTTTATGGTTTTTAGCCAATTTTAGTGTTTGTAGTCATTTTTATGGATTTTGGCCAATTTAATTGTTTGTAGTCGTTTTTATGATTTTTGGCCTATTTTAGGTCGTTTATATGGTTTTTGGCCAATTTTGATCTGTTGTAGTCGTTTATATGGTTTTTGGCCAATTTTGGTCTGTTGTAGTCGTTTATATGGTTTTTGGCCATTTTTGGTGTTTGTAGTCGTTTTTATGGTTTTTAGCCTATTTTAGGGTCGTTTTTACGGTTTTTTGCCAATTTTAGTGTTTGTAGTCATTTTTATGGTTTTTGGCCAATTTTAGTGTTTGTAGTCGTTTTTTATGGGTTTTGGCCTATTTTAGTGTTTGTAGTGGTTTTTAATGTTTTTGGCCTATTTTAGGGTCGTTTATATAGTTTTTGGCCAATTTTAGTGTTTGTAGTCGTTTTTATGGTTTTTGGCCTATTTTAGTGTAGTGGTTTTTAATGTTTTTGGCCTATTTTAGGGTCGATATTTGGGATTTTGGCCAATTTTAGTGTTTGTAGTCATTTTTATGGTTTTTGGCCAAATTATGGTTTTTTGGCATATTTTAGGGTCGTTTTTATAGTTTTTGGGCTATTTTAGGGTTGTTTATATAGTTTTTGGCCAATTTTGGTGTTTGTAGTCGTTTTTATGTTTTTTGGCCTATTTTAGGGTCGATATTTGGGATTTTGGCGAATTTTAGTGTTTGTAGTCGTTTTTATGGTTTTTGACCTATTTTAGGTCGTTTATATGGTTTTTGGCCAATTTTGGTGTTTGTAGTCGTTTATATGGTTTTTGGCCAATTTTGGTGTTTGTAGTCGTTTTTATGGTTTTTGGCCTATTTTATTGTGTGTAGTCGTTTTTATGGTTTTTAGCCAATTTTAGTGTTTGTAGTCATTTTTATGGATTTTGTCCAATTTAATTGTTTGTAGTCGTTTTTATGATTTTTGGCCTAATTTAGGTCGTTTATATGGTTTTTGGCCAATTTTGGTCTGTTGTAGTCGTTTATATGGTTTTTGGCCAATTTTGGTCTGTTGTAGTCGTTTATATGGTTTTTGGCCAATTTTGGTGTTTGTAGTCGTTTTTTTGGTTTTTGGCCTATTTTAGTTTTTGTAGTCGTTTTTATGGTTTTTAGCCTATTTTAGGGTCGTTTTTACGGTTTTTTTGCCAATTTTAGTGTTTGTAGTCATTTTTATAGTTTTTGGCCAATTTTAGTGTTTGTAGACATTTTTATGGTTTTTGGCCAATTTTAGTGTTTGTAGTTGTTTTTATGTTTTTTGGCCTATTTTAGGGTCGTTTTTATAGTTTTTGGGCAATTTTAGTGTTTGTAGTTGTTTTTTATGGGTTTTGGCCTATTTTAGTGTTTGTAGTGGTTTTTTATGTTTTTGGCCTATTTTAGGGTCGTTTATATAGTTTTTGGCCAATTTTAGTGTTTGTAGTCGTTTTGGCCAATTTTAGTGTTTGTTGTCGTTTTGGCCAATTTTAGTGTTTGTAGTCGTTTTTTATGGTTTTTGGCCTATTTTAGTGTTTGTAGACATTTTTATGGTTTTTGGCCAATTTTAGTGTTTGTAGTCGTTTTTATGTTTTTTGGCCTATTTTAGGGTCGTTTTTATAGTTTTTGGGCAATTTTAGTGTTTGTAGTTGTTTTTTATGGGTTTTGGCCTATTTTCGTGTTTGTAGTGGTTTTTAATGTTTTTGGCCTATTTTAGGGTCGTTTATATAGTTTTTGGCCAATTTTAGTGTTTGTAGTTGTTTTTTATGGGTTTTGGCCAATTTTAGTGTTTGTAGTCGTTTTTATGGTTTTTGGCCTATTTTAATGTTTGTAGTCGTTTTTATGGTTTTTGGCCTATTTTAGGGTTGATATTTGGGATTTTGGCCAATTTTAGTTTTTGTAGTCGTTTTTATGATTTTTGGTATATTTTAGTATTTGTAGTCATTTTTATGGTTTTTAGCCTATTTTAGGGTCGTTTTTATGGTTTTTTGCCAATTTTAGTGTTTGTAGTCATTTTTATAGTTTTTGGCCAATTTTAGTGTTTGTAGTCGTTTTTATGTTTTTTGGCCTATTTTAGGGTCGTTTATAGTTTTTGGGCAATTTTAGTGTTTGTAGTTGTTTTTATGGGTTTTGGCCTATTTTAGGGTCGTTTATATAGTTTTTGGCCAATTTTAGTGTTTGTAGTCTTTTTGGCCAATTTTAGTGTTTGTAGTCGTTTTGGCCAATTTTAGTGTTTGTAGTCGTTTTTTATGGTTTTTGGCCTATTTTAGTGTTTGTAGACATTTTTATGGTTTTTGGCCAATTTTAGTGTTTGTAGTCGTTTTTATGTTTTTTGGCCTATTTTAGGGTCGTTTTTATAGTTTTTGGGCAATTTTAGTGTTTGTAGTTGTTTTTTATGGGTTTTGGCCTATTTTCGTGTTTGTAGTGGTTTTTAATGTTTTTGGCCTATTTTAGGGTCGTTTATATAGTTTTTGGCCAATTTTAGTGTTTGTAGTTGTTTTTATGGTTTTTGGCCTATTTTAATGTTTGTAGTTGTTTTTATTGTTTTTGGCCTATTTTAGGGTCGATATTTGGGATTTTGGTCAATTTTAGTGTTTGTAGTCGTTTTTATGGTTTTTGACCTATTTTAGGTCGTTTATATGGTTTTTGGCCAATTTTAGTATTTGTAGTCGTTTTTATGGTTTTTGGGCTATTTTAGTGTCTGTAGTGGTTTTTAATGTTTTTGGCCAATTTTAGTGTTTGTAGTCGTTTTGGCCAATTTTAGTGTTTGTAGTCGTTTTTCATGGTTTTTGGCCTATTTTTATGTTTGTAGTCGTTTTTATGGTTTTTGGCCTATTTTAGGGTTGATATTTGGGATTTTGGCCAATTTTAGTTTTTGTAGTCGTTTTTATGGTTTTTGACCTATTTTAGGTCGTTTATATGGTTTTTGGCCAATTTTGGTGTTTGTAGTCGTTTATATGGTTTTTGGCCAATTTTGGTGTTTGTAGTCGTTTATATGGTTTTTGGCCAATTTTGGTGTTTGTAGTCGTTTTTATGGTTTTTGGCCTATTTTATTGTGTGTAGTCGTTTTTATGGTTTTTAGCCAATTTTAGTGTTTGTAGTCATTTTTATGGATTTTGTCCAATTTAATTGTTTGTCGTCGTTTTTATGATTTTTGGCCTAATTTAGGTCGTTTATATGGTTTTTGGCCAATTTTGGTCTGTTGTAGTCGTTTATATGGTTTTTGGCCAATTTTGGTGTTTGTAGTCGTTTTTATGGTTTTTGGCCTATTTTAGTTTTTGTAGTCGTTTTTATGGTTTTTAGCCTATTTTAGGGTCGTTTTTACGGTTTTTTTGCCAATTTTAGTGTTTGTAGTCATTTTTATAGTTTTTGGCCAATTTTAGTGTTTGTAGACATTTTTATGGTTTTTGGCCAATTTTAGTGTTTGTAGTTGTTTTTATGTTTTTTGGCCTATTTTAGGGTCGTTTTTATAGATTTTGGGCAATTTTAGTGTTTGTAGTTGTTTTTTATGGGTTTTGGCCTATTTTAGTGTTTGTAGTGGTTTTTTATGTTTTTGGCCTATTTTAGGGTCGTTTATATAGTTTTTGGCCAATTTTAGTGTTTGTAGTCGTTTTGGCCAATTTTAGTGTTTGTTGTCGTTTTGGCCAATTTTAGTGTTTGTAGTCGTTTTTTATGGTTTTTGGCCTATTTTAGTGTTTGTAGACATTTTTATGGTTTTTGGCCAATTTTAGTGTTTGTAGTCGTTTTTATGTTTTTTGGCCTATTTTAGGGTCGTTTTTATAGTTTTTGGGCAATTTTAGTGTTTGTAGTTGTTTTTTATGGGTTTTGGCCTATTTTCGTGTTTGTAGTGATTTTTAATGTTTTTGGCCTATTTTAGGGTCGTTTATATAGTTTTTGGCCAATTTTAGTGTTTGTAGTTGTTTTTTATGGGTTTTGGCCAATTTTAGTGTTTGTAGTCGTTTTTATGGTTTTTGGCCTATTTTAATGTTTGTAGTCGTTTTTATGGTTTTTGGCCTATTTTAGGGTTGATATTTGGGATTTTGGCCAATTTTAGTTTTTGTAGTCGTTTTTATGATTTTTGGTATATTTTAGTATTTGTAGTCATTTTTATGGTTTTTAGCCTATTTTAGGGTCGTTTTTATGGTTTTTTGCCAATTTTAGTGTTTGTAGTCAATTTTATAGTTTTTGGCCAATTTTAGTGTTTGTAGTCGTTTTTATGTTTTTTGGCCTATTTTAGGGTCGTTTATAGTTTTTGGGCAATTTTAGTGTTTGTAGTTGTTTTTATGCGTTTTGGCCTATTTTAGGGTCGTTTATATAGTTTTTGGCCAATTTTAGTGTTTGTAGTCTTTTTGGCCAATTTTAGTGTTTGTAGTCGTTTTGGCCAATTTTAGTGTTTGTAGTCGTTTTTTATGGTTTTTGGCCTATTTTAGTGTTTGTAGACATTTTTATGGTTTTTGGCCAATTTTAGTGTTTGTAGTCGTTTTTATGTTTTTTGGCCTATTTTAGGGTCGTTTTTATAGTTTTTGGGCAATTTTAGTGTTTGTAGTTGTTTTTTATGGGTTTTGGCCTATTTTCGTGTTTGTAGTGGTTTTTAATGTTTTTGGCCTATTTTAGGGTCGTTTATATAGTTTTTGGCCAATTTTAGTGTTTGTAGTCGTTTTGGCCAATTTTAGTGTTTGTTGTCGTTTTGGCCAATTTTAGTGTTTGTAGTCGTTTTTTATGGTTTTTGGCCTATTTTAGTGTTTGTAGACATTTTTATGGTTTTTGGCCAATTTTAGTGTTTGTAGTCGTTTTTATGTTTTTTGGCCTATTTTAGGGTCGTTTTTATAGTTTTTGGGCAATTTTAGTGTTTGTAGTTGTTTTTTATGGGTTTTGGCCTATTTTCGTGTTTGTAGTGGTTTTTAATGTTTTTGGCCTATTTTAGGGTCGTTTATATAGTTTTTGGCCAATTTTAGTGTTTGTAGTTGTTTTTTATGGGTTTTGGCCAATTTTAGTGTTTGTAGTCGTTTTTATGGTTTTTGGCCTATTTTAATGTTTGTAGTCGTTTTTATGGTTTTTGGCCTATTTTAGGGTTGATATTTGGGATTTTGGCCAATTTTAGTTTTTGTAGTCGTTTTTATGGTTTTTGACCTATTTTAGGTCGTTTATATGGTTTTTGGCCAATTTTGGTGTTTGTAGTCGTTTATATGGTTTTTGGCCAATTTTGGTGTTTGTAGTCGTTTATATGGTTTTTGGCCAATTTTGGTGTTTGTAGTCGTTTTTATGGTTTTTGGCCTATTTTATTGTGTGTAGTCGTTTTTATGGTTTTTAGCCAATTTTAGTGTTTGTAGTCATTTTTATGGATTTTGTCCAATTTAATTGTTTGTAGTCGTTTTTATGATTTTTGGCCTAATTTAGGTCGTTTATATGGTTTTTGGCCAATTTTGGTCTGTTGTAGTCGTTTATATGGTTTTTGGCCAATTTTGGTGTTTGTAGTCGTTTTTTTGGTTTTTGGCCTATTTTAGTTTTTGTAGTCGTTTTTATGGTTTTTAGCCTATTTTAGGGTCGTTTTTACGGTTTTTTTGCCAATTTTAGTGTTTGTAGTCATTTTTATAGTTTTTGGCCAATTTTAGTGTTTGTAGACATTTTTATGGTTTTTGGCCAATTTTAGTGTTTGTAGTTGTTTTTATGTTTTTTGGCCTATTTTAGGGTCGTTTTTATAGTTTTTGGGCAATTTTAGTGTTTGTAGTTGTTTTTTATGGGTTTTGGCCTATTTTAGTGTTTGTAGTGGTTTTTTATGTTTTTGGCCTATTTTAGGGTCGTTTATATAGTTTTTGGCCAATTTTAGTGTTTGTAGTCGTTTTGGCCAATTTTAGTGTTTGTTGTCGTTTTGGCCAATTTTAGTGTTTGTAGTCGTTTTTTATGGTTTTTGGCCTATTTTAGTGTTTGTAGACATTTTTATGGTTTTTGGCCAATTTTAGTGTTTGTAGTCGTTTTTATGTTTTTTGGCCTATTTTAGGGTCGTTTTTATAGTTTTTGGGCAATTTTAGTGTTTGTAGTTGTTTTTTATGGGTTTTGGCCTATTTTCGTGTTTGTAGTCGTTTTTAATGTTTTTGGCCTATTTTAGGGTCGTTTATATAGTTTTTGGCCAATTTTAGTGTTTGTAGTTGTTTTTTATGGGTTTTGGCCAATTTTAGTGTTTGTAGTCGTTTTTATGGTTTTTGGCCTATTTTAATGTTTGTAGTCGTTTTTATGGTTTTTGGCCTATTTTAGGGTTGATATTTGGGATTTTGGCCAATTTTAGTTTTTGTAGTCGTTTTTATGATTTTTGGTATATTTTAGTATTTGTAGTCATTTTTATGGTTTTTAGCCTATTTTAGGGTCGTTTTTATGGTTTTTTGCCAATTTTAGTGTTTGTAGTCATTTTTATAGTTTTTGGCCAATTTTAGTGTTTGTAGTCGTTTTTATGTTTTTTGGCCTATTTTAGGGTCGTTTATAGTTTTTGGGCAATTTTAGTGTTTGTAGTTGTTTTTATGGGTTTTGGCCTATTTTAGGGTCGTTTATATAGTTTTTGGCCAATTTTAGTGTTTGTAGTCTTTTTGGCCAATTTTAGTGTTTGTAGTCGTTTTGGCCAATTTTAGTGTTTGTAGTCGTTTTTTATGGTTTTTGGCCTATTTTAGTGTTTGTAGACATTTTTATGGTTTTTGGCCAATTTTAGTGTTTGTAGTCGTTTTTATGTTTTTTGGCCTATTTTAGGGTCGTTTTTATAGTTTTTGGGCAATTTTAGTGTTTGTAGTTGTTTTTTATGGGTTTTGGCCTATTTTCGTGTTTGTAGTGGTTTTTAATGTTTTTGGCCTATTTTAGGGTCGTTTATATAGTTTTTGGCCAATTTTAGTGTTTGTAGTCGTTTTGGCCAATTTTAGTGTTTGTTGTCGTTTTGGCCAATTTTAGTGTTTGTAGTCGTTTTTTATGGTTTTTGGCCTATTTTAGTGTTTGTAGACATTTTTATGGTTTTTGGCCAATTTTAGTGTTTGTAGTCGTTTTTATGTTTTTTGGCCTATTTTAGGGTCGTTTTTATAGTTTTTGGGCAATTTTAGTGTTTGTAGTTGTTTTTATTGTTTTTGGCCTATTTTAGGGTCGATATTTGGGATTTTGGTCAATTTTAGTGTTTGTAGTCGTTTTTATGGTTTTTGACCTATTTTAGGTCGTTTATATGGTTTTTGGCCAATTTTAGTATTTGTAGTCGTTTTTATGGTTTTTGGGCTATTTTAGTGTCTGTAGTGGTTTTTAATGTTTTTGGCCAATTTTAGTGTTTGTAGTCGTTTTGGCCAATTTTAGTGTTTGTAGTCGTTTTTCATGGTTTTTGGCCTATTTTAATGTTTGTAGTCGTTTTTATGGTTTTTGGCCTATTTTAGGGTCGATATTTGGGATTTTGGTCAATTTTAGTGTTTGTAGTCGTTTTTATGGTTTTTGACCTATTTTAGGTCGTTTATATGGTTTTTGGCCAATTTTGGTGTTTGTAGTCGTTTATATGATTTTTGGCCTATTTTAATGTTTGTAGTCGTTTTTATGGTTTTTGGCCTATTTTAGGGTCGATATTTGGGATTTTGGTCAATTTTAATGTTTGTAGTCGTTTTTATGGTTTTTGACCTATTTTAGGTCGTTTATATGGTTTTTGGCCAATTTTGGTGTTTGTAGTCGTTTATATGGTTTTTGGCCAATTTTGGTGTTTGTAGTCGTTTTTATGGTTTTTGGCCTATTTTAATATTTGTAGTCGTTTTTATGGTTTTTGGCCTATTTTAGGGTTGATATTTGGGATTTTGGCCAATTTTAGTTTTTGTAGTCGTTTTTATGATTTTTGGCATATTTTAGTATTTGTAGTCGTTTTTATGGTTTTTAACCTATTTTAGGGTCGTTTTTATGGTTTTTTTCCAATTTTAGTGTTTGTAGTCATTTTTATAGTTTTTGGCCAATTTTAGTGTTTGTAGACATTTTTATGGTTTTTGGCCAATTTTAGTGTTTGTAGTCGTTTTTATGTTTTTTGGCCTATTTTAGGGTCGTTTTTATAGTTTTTGGCAATTTTAGTGTTTGTAGTTGTTTTTTTATGGGTTTTGGCCTATTTTAGTGTTTGTAGTGGTTTTTAATGTTTTTGGCCTATTTTAGGGTCGTTTATATAGTTTTTGTCCAATTTTAGTGTTTGTAGTCGTTTTTATGGTTTTTGGCCTATTTTAGTGTAGTGGTTTTAAATGTTTTTGGCCTATTTTAGGGTCTATATTTGGGATTTTGGCCAATTTTAGTGTTTGTAGTCATTTTTATGGTTTTTGGCCAATTTTGGTGTTTGTAGTCGTTTTTATGTTTTTTGGCGAATTTTAGTGTTTGTAGTCGTTTTTATGGTTTTTGACCTATTTTAGGTCGTTTATATGGTTTTTGGCCAATTTTGGTGTTTGTAGTCGTTTATATGGTTTTTGGCCAATTTTGGTGTTTGTAGTCGTTTTTATGGTTTTTGGCCTATTTTACTGTTTGTAGTCGTTTTTATGGTTTTTGGCCTATTTTAGGGTTGATATTTGGGATTTTGGCCAATTTTAGTTTTTGTATTCGTTTTTATGATTTTTGGCATATTTTACTAACCTATTTTAGGGTCGTTTTTATGGGTTTTTGCCAATTTTAGTGTTTGTAGTCATTTTTATAGTTTTTGGCCAATTTTAGTTTTTGTAGTCGTTTTTATGATTTTTGGCATATTTTAGTATTTGTAGTCGTTTTTATGGTTTTTAACCTATTTTAGGGTCGTTTTTATGGTTTTTTTTTTGCCAATTTTAGTGTTTGTAGTCATTTTTATAGTTTTTGGCCAATTTTAGTGTTTGTAGACATTTTTATGGTTTTTGGCCAATTTTAGTGTTTGTAGTCGTTTTTATGTTTTTTGGCCTATTTTAGGGTCGTTTTTATAGTTTTTGGGCAATTTTAGTGTTTGTAGTTGTTTTTTATGGGTTTTGGCCTATTTTCGTGTTTGTAGTGGTTTTTAATGTTTTTGGCCTATTTTAGGGTCGTTTATATAGTTTTTGGCCAATTTTAGTGTTTGTAGTCGTTTTTATGGTTTTTGGCCTATTTTAGTGTAGTGGTTTTTAATGTTTTTGGCCTATTTTAGGGTCGATATTTGGGATTTTGGCCAATTTTAGTGTTTGTAGTCATTTTTATGGTTTTTGGCCAAATTATGTATAACACCCCATGTCAATTTATCTAGAATATCGACAACAGTGTACATAACTGAATCGGAAAACATTAAATTTTCATTACATAAAGATCAAACACATGAATAGGATTACAAAATCCAAGAAGTGAATACAAATTTGAGCCAACAACTAAACTTAATTAATCTGAATCTTATACAAGATATAAGATAAACGTAACATCGGCTCCAAATCGTACTCCACGTATCTGGGTCTTCATGCTTGCTGACCACGACATCGCGATCAACCTGGTTATCTGAAATCAAATAAGTGGGGGATGAGACAGTCACTTCGTCTCAGTGGATTCCTACTACCCAGTTACTATTGGTGTTTACACCGAGGGCAACTGATGAACTAATATAGTTCTCTAATCCTGATAGTCAGTCCATAACATAATTTCATAACGTAATTCATAACATAACATAATATCATAAAGGTGTATCACAAATTATTATCTTGTTCGTTTTATTCATAACAAAGACACTCTGAGGTGAGCCGGTCTCAGAGGCCTGACATATCCGTCTGCGATAATAATATACATTGGCACGGCTGAAGCTCACAATCATAACATAATTGGATTCTACTGAATCCCATAACGTGGTACAAAAGTAACCACCATGATTGACTGACTTTCCTAACTTAACTTGATAATCCTGATTGTTATCCTGCCCATGTTCCCTTCCAAGGTATTTCTAAACTGTCCTGGTTCCTGATACATAATTTCCTGAAGTGTGTTTGACGCTATAAACATAGTATATCAGTATAATGTCTATGGAAAAGTTTCGGAATGGATATAAGGGTTTAAAACGAGTGGCTAAGTTTGAAAAGTAGTAAATATGCAGTGTACTGTCCTGCTATGCTCGCCTAGCGAAGTTAATTCTCACTTAGCGAATACACTAGTTCAGTATTTTGTTTTGCATTTTCTATATAAATTCATTAAATTGCCACCTACAAACCATATTCATCCGGTCATAGTCATTAACCAATATCCATCATTTATAGTAGAGGTGAACTTGGGGATTTAATCCACCTCACACACATTATAGTCCTAAAATCCGTAATGTTATCATGCATCATAATTTTGGGGAATATTAACTTACTTTCTAAACTAATGTTGTCATCCATATTCTTGATTTGGGGAAACTATGGTACTAAACTATCTAGAGTTTAAGGCTCTAAGGGAACCCACCTGATATTAGATGAACAATTCCTTCAATGAGTTTCAACTCTAAGATTTGTTCCTTATTCTTTAGCTCCCATTACTGCATCCATTGCTCGGTAAAAGCTCATATGCATAGACTGGACGTGAATCAGCAGGGAGTAACCACAACAACATGCAGTAGCAGAACAGAACTGCTATCCTCGCTTCTCGCTCGGCGAGACTCCACGAACAGTCCAGATTTTCCTGCACAAATCAACTTCAGACCCTCCACTTTAAAATCGTCCCCTGACCTCGATATTAAGCTAAAACCTACGAAGTTGGTACACGAATCGAAGGGAATTTCGTTAGCTTTCCATAGGAACAAGCAGATCTTAAATCAGAGAAACAGAGAAGGAGAAGTTACCGTTTCAGTGAAGACATGTCCAAAACACGAATTTCCCTAGACTTATTCCAAAACTCCTCTTTCCTTCAAACTTGTTCTTCCATGTTCCATAGTTCAATCTCAATAGAATTTTGTGCAGTCCAGAACAGTAAAAGGAAGGTTAGGAACAATTACGAATTGAGGTTTAGGGTTCAGCAAAAGGGAAGAAGATGGGAATTGAAATTACTAACTTACCTTGATCTCTCAACACTTGTAAACTTAACCCCATGACTAGTCCTTGCTTGAAACCCAAAAATAGACGAAAACTTGAGCTTGAAGTGCTTGAAGTGAGGTTTGATTGTACAGAGAGGAAGTTCGGTCAAGTAGAAAAAGAAAAGAAATCAAAGCTCACTTGATCTTTTATATACTCTTGGGTATTGATTTATCAATTTGCATGTGGGATTCGAAGTTGGGTAATCTTAACATGGTGGTGAGGAAGAGAGAAAACTATGTTGTCGTTGTTGTTCTGCCAACGTGAGAAAGAGGGAGAAGATGAGAAGTGTCTTGTGTTGGCTGATTTATCAGAAAATGGAAAAGGTGAGGTCCACCAACCTAGTGCCACTTTTATGTTTAAATATCAGTTTGCCCTTCTAGTTATCTCCCAATTATCCTTTAATTGTTCCTTTTACACTTGTTCCTGTTCACTTATTTCCAATTAGTCTCCAATAATTATCTCTAATTAATATTTCTCTATTATTTAAAGTTGGGATGTTACATTATGGTTTTTTGGCATATTTTAATGACTACAAACATTAAAATTGGCCAAAATCCCAAATATCGACCCTCTAATAGGACAAAAACATTAAAAACCACTACACTAAAATAGGCTAAAAACCATAAAAACGACTACAAACACTAAAATTGGCCAAAAACTATATAAACGACCCTAAAATAGGCCAAAAACATTAATATGTGCATTTAGAGAACGAATAAACTAACTTGTGTAGCATCATATCCAGTGCAATTATAAAGTCTTATAATGAGGTACATATACTTATATTTTTGAGACTGTGTTACCATTAAATTTTTTATTGAGAAGCTTTATGAAATGTTTATATCTTTATTTATAATGAGTGCTATAGTAGTATAATACTACTGGAATGTAATATTGAGGGACTTTTATAAAAAAAAAAATAGAAACTGAATAAATTATTTAGTACTCCTTATAATTTTAATAATTGATTGAAGCAAACTGAGGAGATACTTTGTTGAGAAATTTCATGATATTGAGATATTTATAGAGATACTTATGTGATAAAAATGTTGTCGCTTAGAAATATTCTAAGTAAACCTGTACATGATTATGATTCATGAAATATTTTTGAGATACCATAAACTATAATATGTTATATTGGGATTATCCATTGTATTAAAATAATACAATGATGTTTAGTGAAATTGTGGATTATCCATTGTATTAAAATAATACAATGATGTATAGTAAATTTGTTTATGAGAAAATATATCTCTATGCGGAATTATAAATTGTTCCAATTATGGGGACACTGTCACTTGAGAAATCATTTGAGTAGACCTGAATAAAAACCACCTATGTTACCAAATGTGGGGGTGGTGTCACTTGATAGTCTTTCAAGTAGACCTGATGAATTATATTATGAATGTCGATTTGACAATATGTGTTATATTATTTATAGTGGATGAGCCATTGTATTAAAATAATACAATGATCTTAATCGGATATAAGAGTCGATGAAAATAAAATCGATAAGTGAATTTATTGTGAGGAACAAGTTTATTGTTATAGACTTGAATAAATATTATATGAGATTAATTGACTTCGAGACGTCTTAGTCAATATTACTTGATGGAAGAAAATTATCTCTTCATCATTTGTGTATAAAGTAGCTACTAAAACAAGCCCCTGGGAAGAAATAATTTTGTGACACATCGAGAGGAATTGAACTTTAGCCATTTGAAATCAACAAGTGATAGGAACCTAACCTTTGTGATTGGAGATCCCATGAATAAGGTTCATATGGGTAAGAACAAGTTACTTGTTAGATCCGCTAGCACCAAAAATTAATCAATTAATTTTTGTCCTTGTCCTTTTCCTATGGTGTGAGTGAGAAAGTGCTAGATACTGCATTACTGAGAGGATAAGCTTTTAATGATTTTCATATCCCTTATGGGTGGTGTATGATTTGCAGCATACATTTGATGAAATCACCTATATGAGTGTCAAGTGGGGCCGCTTGTATGAGATATTGGCAAAATCTCTAGAGCACTCATGAAAGAATCCAGGCACGCGCACGGTCTATTCGCGCAACACAGCGGCAACAGCAAGAAATGTGGGGTGTAATGCGATTGGTAGACCGCTAACATACGCTAAGTTTCATTGGTTCATATAGCTTGCTACAACAATGTTACTATGTGTTAAGTACTATCAGTCTAGGACTGGTTCATATAGCTTGCGACACCAGTTTGATGCATTACATCAATGATGTTAATCCAGGAAATGATTTTTTGAGTATTCTTTTATACTTTAAAATAAATTGTGGGGCATTGTTGGATATTTTGATCTTATAATTTATTTTAAAGTTATTTAAAATAATTTTATATATTGTTTTAAATAAATTAATAGTATTATTGATGATTTGTTAAATGTGATTTTTTACCTAGTCAAAGACACGTTTTTCTTTTAATTGAATTTATATGGTTTTAATCCTATTTATTAGGATTTGTCTATTATGCTTGCAACAATATACAGATGTATGTGGCATTAAGAAATAAAAGGGGAATACGGTGCATACACATGTTTGATCTCCTCATAAAGAGGCTTGGTTCATATATAGAGATTGGAACGTGGCTTAAGGGACCGAGAGAGGGAATATACATGGGCACATACAATAAGCTAATTTTATTCTTTCCAATAAAAATTGAGGTGTATCTTCCTGGATTACGTTATCGGTGTCTAATAATATCTTGTTAGTTCTGTCACCTCGGACATGATTCATATCCGGGAAGGTCCTGTTGAATCCTTGGGATTTGCGCTTATGAGGCGGATAAATCCTTAAGGACAGTGCGATCAGCACGCCTCGGGTATTGTATCACGGTTTGATATTTTGCAGGTCGTTCATCATTTGTGATATCGTGGTTGCATACTTCACGGTTGCCGACATCAATTACCGCAATTAGAAGATAAGTTCTTATGAACTCTATTTTAATTTATTCTCTATAATATTTATTGAATTACTTAAATTAATATATGGTTGAATATTGTGATTAGGTCCAATTTTTACAACAATCTTAAGGATTTATCATGTTTTGTGATCTAATTCTCAAAGCAGTCTCCGCGATTCATATCTGGTAAAAGCTAGGAAATTAAATGGCATGGTGATTGGCATTCAACGATAATGTAAAGACAAGAAAGAAACTTTGGGTTACTTTACTTTTGAAACTGAGTATATAATTGTAAGAAGCACAAGTATGTTCATATCATATTTTGATGAATTAGACTTTAAAACAGTAATGACTATAAAAGTGGTATTGTTTATGTATATGATGCTTATCATGTGTTTAGAATAATGTTTTACAAACGTCATTCAATGACATGAGTTACGGTGGTTAAAAATTGCTATACATGTAATATGTGCATTTAGAGAACGAATAAACTAACTTGTGTAGCATCATATCCAGTGCAATTATAAAGTCTTATAATGAGGTACATATACTTATATTTTTGAGACTGTGTTACCATTAAATATTTTATTGAGAAGCTTTATGAAATGTTTATATATTTATAATGAGTGCTATAGTAGTATAATACTACTGGAATGTAATATTGAGGGACTTTTATAAAAAAAAAATAGAAACTGAATAAATTATTTAGTACTCCTTATAATTTTAATAATTGATTGAAGCAAACTGAGGAGATACTTTGTTGAGAAATTTCATGATATTGAGATATTTATAGAGATACTTATGTGATAAAAATGTTATCGCTTAGAAATATTCTAAGTAAACCTGTACATGATTATGATTCATGAAATATTTTTGAGATACCATAAACTATAATATGGTATATTGGGATTATCCATTGTATTAAAATAATACAATGATGTTTAGTGAAATTGTGGATTATCCATTGTATTAAAATAATACAATGATGTATAGTAAATTTGTTTATGAGAAAATATATCTCTATGCGGAATTATAAATTGTTCCAATTATGGGGACACTGTCACTTGAGAAATCATTTGAGTAGACCTGAATAAAAATCCACCTATGTTACCAAATGTGGGGGTGGTGTCACTTGATAGTCTTTCAAGTAGACCTGATGAATTATATTATGAATGTCGATTTGACAATATGTGTTATATTATTTATAGTGGATGAGCCATTGTATTAAAATAATACAATGATCTTAATCGGATATAAGAGTCGATGAAAATAAAATCGATAAGTGAATTTATTGTGAGGAACAAGTTTATTGTTATAGACTTGAATAAATATTATATGAGATTAATTGATTTCGAGACGTCTTAGTCAATATTACTTGATGGAAGAAAATTATCTCTTCATCATTTGTGTATAAAGTAGCTACTAAAACAAGCCCCTGGGAAGAAATAATTTTGTGACACATCGAGAGGAATTGGACTTTAGCCATTTGAAATCAACAAGTGATAGGAACCTAACCTTTGTGATTGGAGATCCCATGAATAAGGTTCATATGGGTAAGAACAAGTTACTTGTTAGATCCGCTAGCACCAAAAATTAATCAATTAATTTTTGTCCTTGTCCTTTTCCTATGGTGTGAGTGAGAAAGTGCTAGATACTGCATTACTGAGAGGATAAGCTTTTAATGATTTTCATATCCCTTATGGGTGGTGTATGATTTGCAACATACATTTGATGAAATCACCTATATGAGTGTCAAGTGGGGCCGCTTGTATGAGATATTGGCAAAATCTCTAGAGCACTCATGAAAGAATCCAGGCACGCGCACGGCCTATTCGCGCAACACAGCGGCAACGGCAAGAAATGTGGGGTGTAATGCGATTGGTAGACCACTAACATACGGTAAGTTTCATTGGTTCATATAGCTTGCTACACTAATGTTACTATGTGTTAAGTACTATCAGTCTAGGGCTGGTTCATATAGCTTGCTACACCAGTTTGATGCATTACATCAATGATGTTAATCCAGGAAATGATTTTTTGAGTATTCTTTTATACTTTAAAATAAATTGTGGGGGATTGTTGGATATTTTGATCTTATAATTTATTTTAAAGTTATTTAAAATAATTTTATATATTGTTTTAAATAAATTAATAGTATTATTGATGATTTGTTAAATGTGATTTTTTACTTAGTCAAAGACACGTTTTTCTTTTAATTGAATTTATATGGTTTTAATCCTATTTATTAGGATTTATCTATTATGCTTGCAACAATATACAGATGTATGTGGCATTAAGAAATAAAAGGGGAATACGGTGCATACACATGTTTGATCTCCTCATAAAGAGGCTTGGTTCATATATAGAGATTGGAACGTGGCTTAAGGGACCGGGAGAGGGAATATACATGGGCACATACAATAAGCTAATTTTATTCTTTCCGATAAAAATTGAGGTGTATCTTCCTGGATTACGTTATCGGTGTCTAATAATATCTTGTTAGTTCTGTCACCTCGGACATGATTCATATCCGGGAAGGACATGTTGAATCCTGGGGGATTTGCGCTTATGAGGCGGATAAATCCTTAAGGACAGTGCGATCAGCACGCCTCAGGTATTGTATCACGGTTTGATATTTTGCAGGTCGTTCATCATTTGTGATATCGTGGTTGCATACTTCACGGTTGCCGACATCAATTACCGCAATTAGAAGATAAGTTCTTATGAACTCTATTTTAATTTATTCTCTATAATATTTATTGAATTACTTAAATTAATATATGGTTGAATATTGTGATTAGGTCCAATTTTTACAAGAGAAAATAACCCCTCATATCTTGATTTTGATTGTCCGTTTGCAGCAAGCTCTCTACGAGCGGAAGCATTTGCATTGCTTGTCTTTCCATGCCTACCTCTCCCAATATTTTCTTCCATATCTATCTAAACATATCTTCACAATCAATACAATCTTATAAACTATGATAAATTCAAACTATAATTCAATCAACATTTAATCCTAACACCTATGGAAACATTATTCGTGTGGAAGCACATTTAATTTGACTTAGACATTTTGTCAAACACGTAGTGTACACCATAATACCAACTAATGACACACACAAATTGAACCTAATATCACATGCATTCATGTTAACATCTAACTAACCTAACAACTAACCATTAATCAACAATTCAAAACCCATAATCAACAATCCAGAGATAGAAATTTGAGATAGAAATTTTACTCAGGGAGGGAAAAAAGCGTAGAAAAAGTGCATGTGAAGAGAAACACATGGAATGGTCAAAAAAGTATGGAACTTACTTGATTAAGAATGGTTTGAGGTAGGATGGTGAAGTTTTCCTCAAAATCGCACAAGAGAGGTTGAAGGAGTAGTGTTGTTGGTGTTTAGAACAAAATACATAACTGATATCAGAAGTTGAACTTCTGTTTCTATATCAGTTAACTTCGGTTAACAAAACCCGAAGTTGAAGGCGAACGAGTTTTATTAACCGAATTTTTATAAACTTCGATTCATATAACCCGAAACATCGTGCAGGGGCAAAAACGTTAGGGGGGTGTAAAAGAAACGTGGGGGGCCTAAAGAGAAATTATCAATAGTTAAATGTAAAGAGAGAAAAGGGTTTTTGGGTGAAGAGCAAGAAGGTAGAAAGAGACAGAGCTCTAGGGATTTGAGAAGCTTTGAAGAGTAGAGAAATAACATCAAGAAATCAAGTTTCCTTCTACTCAAATTCTCCAAATTTCTTAAGGTAAGGGGGAGTTATGTTTATGAGTTGAGATTTTTCATGGAGAAAATGAGTCGGATGGCAAAATAAAATCTCTAATATAAAATCCTTTTGAAATATTTTGACCAAAAATTCTTACAATTTAAATTGTACTTGGAAGTAGCTATAAATACAGCTGAAATATTTTAAAGATTATATAACATAGCCAAAAGTCTGAGGTCTAGACTTAAAGTGTGATCCGGTTCTGGCTAGATGCAACCCCTCCTTTAAAAGGAACTTTATTTATCAAGTTTTTTTTTAAATGGTCAAAAATCAGTAATATGTTGTTAATGTTAATACTTTGTTCTTAAGAAACTTCAAAAATCAGTAATTCGTAGTTTTTAATGTCTTCTATGAATTCTGTAAAGCAACTACGACGAATTTCACTAAGCCACCCTTCAAAAGAATGTTCCCTTTCAGTCATGCCATTGTCACCTAAGAATGTTCCCTTTCATAGTCTCTGTCAAAAAACACATCTGACGTAATCTTCATCCCCTATTAGTAAAACTCCAGCCAGTGGAAGTTGTTGTTCTTGATGTCTTCGGATGGGTCCATTATGCACACCCACTGGAATCATTTGTCACATGAACTACAGCTGCAAGCCCAAGTCGTTCTACTACTATAAATACGAAGGCAAGCATATGGTTTCAAGTATCTAAAATCGTGTCTTACAAAGCGTGTGTTTTTAGGGATTTTAGAGTGTTAATTGTGAGCCTTTCTTGTGTCTCATTGATGCAAGCTTAGGACCTGAGTTTATTGAGTTGTAAGTGTGAACTTCTCCTAAGCTTTGAAGTACGGAGATTGTTCTATTGTGTTGTGTGATTTGCTCGCAAGCTTTTAAGCAAGAGTGAATCCTAGTTTCTTAGGAGTGTGTCTCCACCGTTTGTAATCGTTGAAGTTTATAACAACGTTGTCTGTGTTGTTAAGGTGGGAATTGGGACGGGGTCTCATATCTAGGAGTTCCTAGGTAGAAGTGTCATTGGGTAGTGATTAAGTGAGAAGTTGTATACGGGTGAGTTTAGCTTCGAAGTAATACTGCTGATAGTGGACTTCATTCCTGGATTGGTATCCCCCAGAGTAGGCTTTAGGCTGAACTGGGTTAACAACTCTTGTGTGTTATTTACTTTACTGTTTTTATTGTTTTATGTTAAGTGCTCTGTTTATAGACAAGTGTTGGCGCACCGGTAACAACATCTGTCTACAACAGACAAGTGTTGATACACCTTGATCAACACCTGTCCACTGTGTGCCAGGAATTTCAGATTCTATCGTAACGAATTCATTTTATTTGATTGGATGAGAATGCGTTTTTGTAATCGGTGAGAAAAGGGCTATCCGTTAGATGGAACCGCCCCTAAGTGAAAGGCCACTCTTAGGAGGAGAGGGCTATCAACGAGATGGAGCCGTCTCTCGATTCTTTCGTAACGAATTATTTTATTTGATTGAATTTCTATATTTGTTTCTTATTTCAATTTTTAAACTCTATAACGAATTGAATCGAATATTATTTATATTACATAGTTACTACTATACAATAATTGTTACAAGCTACTAAAAATCAAACGCTCGTGGTAGTTACCCCTTCTTCTTACATTTTTTTTCAGATTCCCAGTCAGCTGAGTAGCAAGTTGTTAGCACATTCAAATCTTCATCAGTCTCACTCTTTTGGTAGGCCTCCTTTATGGAAGGCTAATTTGTATATATATCTTTTGGTTTGATCGAATATCTGCAGCTATTTTGAGTCTAGGAATATTTCATTTTGGGATGTATAAAGTTAAGAATGTAAATGTTGAAACTTTGACTAATGATGTATATGCTGCAAACAGGGTTTATTTTGATTTGGAAACACTGTAAATACAGATGTGATTTTGTCGAGATTTCAATAAATATTATTTTTGAAGTAAATGGTCATTTTGGAAATCTTATATTTATTGTTAAACTCGGTCATTAGGCTTTCCGGACTAGGTATTAGTTCGCGCGCCGGTCACGATTTGTTTTGGGTCGTGACAAAGTTGGTATCAGAGCTCGGTCGTTGGTCCAAATAGCTGAAGACATAGAGTGATAATAGATTTTTGTTAGTAAATTGTGAACCCGTGCACCATTTACTCGCAAAAGCTATTCGCACTCTATGATGGTCTCCCTTGTTGTCTAAATTTGAAATTTCATGTGGTCTTTGATTTGTCTCACTTTCTTTGTCGTCTTGTCCTATATTTGATCAATGTTCTTTCACTAGGTAAGGATGCCACCCAAGACTAGAAACAATAATAGAAGAGAAGTTGTGGATGAGTCTGCTGCCGAACCTCAAGAATCCCGTCAAAGAGGTCGAGTTCGTGTTCGAGGTCGACGTGGGGGTAATGTTAGAGGTCGCAGGGCTAATGCAAGTGGACGTGGTTTGGCTGCAGAAGTATTCAATGTTGAGGTGCCTAGAGGGAGGCGAGGAAATCCAGCCATGGAAGAATATAATGCTGGTTTATTGGGATTACAACAGATTGTACAACAACTTGCTGGGGTTGTGGGACAACAACAACAACAATAACATGGTAATCAAGGGCAGCCAGCTGTTGGTGGTCAGCAAGAAGCTGGACAGGGTGAGCAGCAGGAGACAACTCAAGCAAGGGGGATTGAGGTTACTTTAGAACAATTTATGAAGCTTAAACCCCCTACTTTTTCTGGGTCTGATGCAAGTGAGGACCCACAACGTTTCATTGACGGTCTAGAGAGGTTATGGAGAGCATTAGGATGTTCAAAAATAAGGGCAGTTGAATTGACATCATTTCAGTTGGAGGGTGTGGCATATGATTGGTTTGATACGGTGTCACGTGGAAGAGAAGTGGGATCACCTCCAATGGCATGAGATGAGTTCTCTCGATTGTTTATGACCCGTTTTCTCCCAGAAAGTGTTAGAGATAGTTTGGCTCATGAGTTTGAGCAATTTGAGCAAATTGAGGGAATGTCAGTTTTTGAGTATAGTGCTCGTTTTACGCAACTTTCTAGACATGCTCGCTACACAGTCACTGAAGAGACGCGTATCAAGAAGTTCATCAGAGGATTGAGAGAGTACTTGTTTAGATCTGTGGTTGGGTCTAAATGTTCCACTTTTGCTGAGGTTCTGAGTTTGGCACTTCAAATTGAGCAGCGACAAAAGGATAAAGGAGGTAATAAACAAGATTCTCGCAAGAAACGTGTTGAAGGATCATACAGTCATTACTCTAGTAGTGGCGGCGGTTCTATGTATGGTCATCAAGTGCAACAAAGGCCAGGTTCACAAAGGGGTGGTTTTAGCGGACAATCTTATCATACTGTGCAAAGTCGTAGATCGGATCATAAGGCATCAACAGGGTCCACTTTGCCTCAGAAACATTCTAGTGTTACGACTGGAAAATTTTTCCAAGATGGTAAGGAGTGTTTTCATTGTGGTCAAATAGGTCACATCAGGAGGAACTGCCCAGTAGCTATGACACAACCATCATCTAGTCATGCATCAGCCCCAGCAGCTTTAGCGCCTACTCAGGTTCATTCTACACCTATGCAAAAAATGGGAAATTCCTCTGTTCAGGGTTCGAGAACATCTCAACATGAGGGTAGAGGACCTGGAGGTAGAGGACAAATGCAAGCAGGAAGAGGTCAGGCTCGAGTCTTTGCTTTGACTCGTCAGGATGCTCAGGCATCAAATGCAGTGGTTACAGGTATTCTTTCTATTTGTTCCCAAGATGCTCATGTTTTGTTTGATCCTGGAGCTACACATTCTTTTATATCTCTATGGTTTGCCTCTCGACTTGGTAAAAATTCATCTGTTCTTGACGAGGCCTTAGTCGTGGCTTTACCTGTTGGTGATAAATTGTTTGCTGAGTCTGTATATCATTCTTGTGACGTATCGATTGCGGGCCAAATATTATTTGCAGACTTAGTAGTTATTGATATGATAGATTTTGATGTGATTTTGGGTATGGACTGGTTGTCGTCCCATCATGCTACTTTAGATTGTTACAATAAGATCGTTAAATTTGAGATACCTGGAAAATCACCTTTCTCATTTCAAGGCAAATCCACATGGATGCCCCATAACTTAATCTCAGCCTTGAGAGCTAACAGGTTACTAAGAAGGGGTTGTCAAGGATACTTAGCTGTGGTTACAAATATACAATGGGGTGAAGGCAAATTAGAAAAAATTCTCATAGCATCTGAGTTTCCTGATGTTTTTCCCGAAGATCTTCCTGGATTGCCACCTGATAGGGAAATTGAGTTCTCCATTGAGTTGGTTCCCGACACTCAGCCCATATCTATACCCCCTTACCGAATGGCTCCAGCTGAGCTTAAAGAATTGAAGGAGCAACTACAAGATCTTCTTGACAAAGGCTTTATTCGTGCGAGTACTTCTCCATGGGGTGCACCGGTATTGTTTGTAAAGAAGAAAGATGGGTCCATGCGATTATGTGTAGACTATAGACAATTGAACAAGGTGACAATAAAGAATAAAATATCCTTTACCCCGCATTGACGAGTTATTTGATCAACTTCAAGGAGCCCAATGTTTTTCCAAGATCGATTTGCGGTCTGGGTATCACCAGTTGAAGATTAAGAGGGAGGATATACCGAAGACAACTTTTTGCACTCGTTATGGACATTATGAATTTCTTGTTATGTCTTTCGGACTCACTAATGCTCCAGCAGCCTTTATGGATTTGATGAATCGGATTTTTAAACCATTCTTGGATCAATTTGTGATAGTGTTTATTGATGATATTCTTATTTATTCCAAGAGTAAGGAAGAACATGAGCAACATTTAAGGCTTGTTTTGCAAACATTAAGGGAGAATCAATTATATGCTAAATTCTCTAAATGTGAATTTTGGTTAGACAATGTGACATTTTTAGGCCATGTGGTGTCTAAAAATGGAATAAGTGTTGACCCAAGCAAGGTTGAAGCAGTGCAAAATTGGCCAAAAACCATATAACCATAAAACTGTGTGACTCCTCTTTATGAGTGAGATGGTTGATGATAACCGAGATCCGACATGATTTAAAACTGTATTGATGATGATCCTGCATGATCTAAAACTGACACCATCCAGCAACGATGTAAAACTGAATGAGATGGTCTAAGTTGGCCAGCATCCAACATGATGTAAAACTGTTAGTTCATCTTAAATGGGGTGACGAACATCCTGCATGATGTAAAACTGACAGCATCCTGCATGATGTAAAACTGATGTAGAGTCCGTGCATGACTATAATCTGAACAGTCCGTGCATGACTATAATCTGAACAGTCCGTACATGACTATAATCTGAACAGTCCGTCATGACTAAAATCTGAACAACGTGGAAATGGTACCACATGCATTAGTTGTGTCTAGGGGACATGACATGAGTAAATGGCATGAGATTGCATTAGGGTAAATGTGCATATACTTGATAATTGTTATGTGACATTATCTGATTGGATTGTAATGTGTTTTCCGTATGTGTTAAGCTTTGGTATTTACTAATTGTTTAATACTGTGATTGTTGCCATGTCTTGGTATGTGAGCAGAGTCCGTCATGACTATAAAATGAACAAGTGTAGAGTCCGTCATGACTATAAAATGAACAAGTGTAGAGTCTGTCATGACTATAAAATGAACACTTTGGTAGTGTCCGAGAAGACGTGAAACTATATGATTGGTGTGTTTGTAAATGAATGATTAATTGGTAGTCGTATTTGACGATGTATCTGCGTGAGTTAGAAATGTATGATAGCGTGTGAAGTGTGTAGTATACTACTCACACTTATATTTATGTTTATGTTTTCTAACTCTCTGCTTTGTGTTATTTGCTGGACCTTTGGGGGTCCAGGTTGACAGGTTATGTGTTAGCCTCGTCCGAGTGAAATGGTGAAGCTCTGCTCTGATTGAGACACGGGAAAAAGGGGTTTTATATCTATATAGAGTCCTTTGAGAACACTCTGTTTGGTTTAGTTTCATTTTGAAAATGTATCCGTTTTGTATGACTAATGACGCATCGTGTCGATGCGAAGATTTGTGTTGTTTATTCAAACATTTTACTAATTAATTGTATTAGTATTATCTTTGAATGAAACTTGTAGTATTCAAACCAGCGCTTTATAATCATATTTTCAATTTTCCCCTGCGTATTTTATAAAAAGATTTTATAAAGGCAGAGTTAATTAATTAACGGGTTTGGGTGTTACAATTGGTATCAGAGCAGGTTGTCTTCGGACTGTGAGGGTTATGTGTCAATCAGAGTCGTTCTGTGCAGTCAGATCGAGTGAGCGTGTGTGCCAGTTGTGTCTGTCTTTTCTTGTTGTGTGTACTTGATGCGATTGATACTTATCATTGTTATAAGTTATCAAGTCAAGTAGTGGTTGAGTATTTTTATGCTTAAAGTTTTAAAAATTTGTGTGGTTTGAACTTTTGGTTTGTAGATGTTTATTGCTAATTGTTGATGATCCGGCATGATGTAAAACTGCATGTGATGAAGATTTTGTTGAAAATATAAGATTATTTTCTTTTGAGTAAGTGAAAATGAATTTCTTCACTAGAGTGAGAAAGGAGTAGGATGTAAGTAGATCCTAATGTGTGTTGTTATATGTTTGTTTATAACATGTGGTAGATTGATTACTAGTACTTAGTGTGGTTCTTTAATTGAACTATGTGAATGTATTCTCATGATGAGAACTTGTTTGAGAACATGCTATGTTTTATACATGTTTGAGTAGATGTTGTAAGTATGCGAGCAAATGAAATGTAATGCATGTACTTGACTCGATGTCTTGTGTACATGGATGTTTTGTTGTCTTACATATATTTTAGTTATAAGTATATGTATTGACATGTTGTTGTGTTTGCGTATGCTAGTTGGTATGAAGGTTGTTACACTAGTATATGTGGGGAATAGAATACTTATGTGTTTTCGTAGTGGCGTGTATGTCAAGAGGACTGCATCGGGGTTTTGAGTAGATGCTTAGGTATCATATCTTATGATTACCCTTCGTATGCGACACGCATGTAGATGCTGTCGGTACTATAAATTCTTCTTGGGAAGAATAGGTTTAGAATCGATAGAACGGCTAGGTGTTCATACCGGGAGTTCTAGTGGAAGAATACAAGTGGGTTTGAGATAAGTGGGGGAGAAGGTTATGTCTCTCCGAGATGTTTTGGACGCAAGAAGTTAGGAGGAGTAGAGATGTCCTCAAAGCGAAGTGTTCAAGATCGATGGACGTTGTTCGAAGAAGGATGAACTTGAGCAACAAGTTATGGGAACTTGTGAAGGAGAAGTCATTGGACCAAGTGTTAGTCATGAAAGCATCACTAAGATTGGTGGAATATGATGAGGCGAATGAGGACTACAAGAGATTCTCATAAGTAATACCATGGATGGGAAGTGAGGTTCTTATTTGGAGAGTATTTTGGAGGAAATATTAGATGATCATTCCGGAAGATTCAGAATGAGTCGAACTAAAGTTGTTTAGCCGTAAAGAGAATGTGACCATTGTGGAATGGTGGAACGAACAGAGATGTTAAATGGAAACCGTTGTTGGAAAACGGAGAAGACGTTGTGCGTTAAGAGTAGGCGAACCTATTGATGATTAGGTGAAGGTTATAAGAATGGTGGGAATACCTATAGAGTTTTATCGGTGTGAGCTGAACTTGTTAATTATTAGCAAGTGAACCTTTAAGGAAAGTAAACATTTTGAATAGTTCGAAGAGACTAGTCAAGATTGGAATAAAGATTTTGTGTGGATGAACTTTAGGATGTTATGACTTTTAGATAGTCACCGAGATTGAATATGGAATTACTAGGTGATCGAGAAGAGCCTAGGAAGGATTTATAGCGGTTGAGTGTGTTAGAATCGAGTAGTCATTTCTTGGAAAGATTTGAGAAGCTTAGAATGGATGTTAAACTTAGAGAACCATTAGTGTTGTATAACCAAGGAAAAGAAGTGAGTTCTCATAGTAGATGAGAATGGAATTAAGAGATACCATAGTAGAGAATGGTATGAGTAGTAGAGTTAGGGGTGCTCAAATCCAAACCAATCCAATTAAAAACTGAAAACCGATCCAAAAAAACCGAAAACCGCAAAAAACCGAATAATTTTGGATGCATTTGGATGCCCTTTTGTAAAAACCGTTGGATCGGATCGGATTTTGGATTGATTTCTCAAAACCAATTCAAACCGAACCAAACCGCATACATATATTTTAATACTTTTTTTTTACTTAACATATATTTTAATACTTATTTTTCTTTTTATTAGTATGATATATTACATTAACCTATTATATATTGTTTTAAATTATTTTATAAAATATATTGGTTTTAAATTATTTTATATATTTTATAGTTACTCCAAATCCATATATAATCCCATGTTAAAACTCGATTGTCATAACGACAACAATCATAAAAAATTTATTGGTTCTTTTTCTTTTCCATAATAATATTCTTCGATTTTTTCTTGCAATCCTGAAAATATGGCTTTCTAAACCGTCCACCAAGTATCCTATATATATATATAATTTTTTCAGTATATGTTTTAAATCTACCTATATAATCAGTTGTTTGCTTAATTTTATTTTCTAATAGTTTCAGATAAAATATATTTTTTATATTACAAGTATTTATGTATTGTTTATTTAAAAACCGAATAAAACCGAACTAACCGAACCGAAGTAAACCACATAAAATTGGATTGGATTGGATCGGATATTTTTCTTAGTCATCCAAAAACCGAACCAAACCGCATGCTATTTTTTCTTTGGATCGGATAACTTTTTGCCTCATAACCGATCCAAACCGAACCGCGAGCACCCCTAAGTAGAGTTATTTCAAGATGGAAGTGGGGTGACAATTTGATGGATTTTGTAAGAGCTTGACGAGAAAGAAATAATTTCATTTGGATAATGATCGGACGATTAGTGTCAGAGTTGGATGAAACCTTAGGAGGTTGAGATGGAACTGGGAGCGAAGTATCATTTTTGGATGTTTGGAAATAAGAAAGTATCAGAGAGAGTGTTTTGTAACATTCGGAAGTAAGAATGAGATTGACAACGACTTAATGGAAAAGTCGGTGGAGATTTGAGATGTTGAACACATCGTATCCGTTGGAATAGTAAAGTTATACCATGTGGTAAATGAGTAAAGGATTTCGAATAATTTCATCATGGACGGTGAAACAACAGTGAGTCTATGGGTGACTTAAAATAATATTTTGATAAGGGTATCGCGGCGGAAAAGCGACATTGGAAATGTTATGTTACGTAATATAAGAATTTAACGGTTAGAGGTGGTGAATTTGATAAGTGTCCAGAAAAATTTGAGGAGTTGATCAACAAAAGAATGTTGAGGTTGTGTTGTCGACTAAATGATTGGAATAAGATTCGACGCAATTAAGTGATTGAAGAAAAGTTGAGGACTTATGGAACTTGAAAAGTTGTAAGGTATTCAACGAAAACGTCTTTTCTAGGTGTATTAGACTGATTAGAGTTTGTTTTGAGTGGTGCAATGAGTGCCGTAAGATATTAAGTGGACGTTTTGGTGGTTTGATAAGAATGGTTTATACCGACATCATGATTGTTGACTATCTATCGACAAATCGAGGGATTAGCTGTCCTTGATCTATTGTTGATGAGTAGACGAGATTGTGTTGATTGGGATGGACTAATTTTGTCCAACTTATTAATGCGTGGAGTTGGAACGTTTTGTTGGTATGATTTGGAAGAAGTTGAATATTGGGTTGCTTTGCCGCCATCATGGGCGAATTTGCAGGAAGAGTTTTGTGTGTCTTGGTTAAAGCAGCCTGGGTAGAAACCCGTTGGTTAGATTGTAGTTGGGAATTAGGGAGTTGGATGAGAGTTTTATCCGGGGTTGTTCTTAGTCGAGCAATTTTCGAGGGCGAAAATATTTTTAAGTGGGGGAGAGTTGTAACGACCCGTTTTTCGTAAAATATATTCTATATGTTTTATTTTATTGTTTGACTTTCAAAAGAATTTTCTCGTAATCGGAGATTATTTATTTTGCGCGAGCGTAAGTTAGTAAGCGAGAAGTTATGTTGTTTGGGCTTTTGGGCGTGTGAGAAGCAATTGGGCTTAGTCTATTGGGCCAAGAGTTAGTAAACATTGGGGGAGCTATAAGTAGCATAAGTTTGGGTGAATAGTCTCATAAGTTACAAATCCATGAGAAGTTCAAGAGCTTAGCTAGGGCAAGGAGCTCATGAGGGAGAAGGAGAGCTCGTGGGAGAGAAAGAGAAGAGCAAGCTCGAGGAATCGTCGAACTAAGGTATGAGAGTTAGATTACATATTCGTGAGTGATTCGAAAGAGGGGAGGATGTCGATTCCTCCACTCCCAAACTCTTTCCACTCTATTTTCTTGTGGGTTTTGTGGGTGACTTTCTTAATGGAAAATGAATTCTTTTGATCCTAACATGTGTAGTGAACTCATGGTAGATGAGGTAAACAACTTTGGGGAGTTGAAAGTGGGTATATGTAGATGTTTGATCAATGATTTGCATGTTTTGTTAAACTTGCTTAAAATGCAAGAAATTGGTATGAATTTGTAAGTGTGATGTATGTGGGTGTTTGTGAGTGTTAATTAATGTTCATAGATACCATATATGCTTGAATTAGCTGTTTATAAGAATTTATAACATGTCTAGATGGATTTTTGAGTGGATTCCATGTTAAACCGCCTTAGAAAACTCAAGAACAGATATTCTTTTCTGGTGTAGTTCGCTAAGCGACCAGGAGTTCGCTGTAGCGAACATGTTCGCTGAAGCTCGCCAATGCTCGCCATGAGCAGGTGATCCCCTGGTGAGGTTCGCGTAGGCTCGCTAAGCCTTCGCTCAGCGAATAGTTCGTTGAAGCTCGCCAATGCTCGCCATGAGCAGGTGACTTCCTGGTGAGGTTCGCCATGTCTCGCTGAGGCTTCGCTCAGCGAAGGCCTCTGTGACAGCAATTTTGTTGATGTTTATAAGTGTAATTAGGCACTTGTAACATGGTTTAAGGGTATCCTTACATGATTGTTGATACATGTTGATACTGTTAATGCTTATTGTTAAACGTTATATGATTGATAAACGTGTATGCAATAAGTTGTAGCTTAAAGTGAGTATGTATATGTTTTAGCATTAATTTGCAATGATAAGAGAATGATGTATGTTTTATGACATAAGTGTAAATGAAACCTTGTGTGTATAAAAATGAGTATGCAGATAATTATCATGTGAATAATTATGAATTGAGTAATAGGATATTGTGTTATCCTAATGTGATAGATGTTGGAATTGTGTTTTCGTATCAGTGAATAATTAGCTTCGAGCTAGAGAGCGTCATGTATTTGATGTGTTTATAAGTAATCATGCATCTATGAATAAATTGTGATATTGGAATCATGTGTATTCCAATAGAGTAAATGGACTATGTTTTCCAAAAGTGGCCGAAGATGGGATTATGTTATCCGAAATCTAGAGCCCATATCAAAACATGATATAAAACTGTGTGACTCCTCTTTATGAGTGAGATGGTTGATGATAACCGAGATCCGACATGATTTAAAACTGTATTGATGATGATCCTGCATGATCTAAAACTGACACCATCCAGCAACGATGTAAAACTGAATGAGATGGTCTAAGTTGGCCAGCATCCAACATGATGTAAAATTGTTAGTTCATCTTAAATGGGGTGACGAACATCCTGCATGATGTAAAACTGACAGCATCCTGCATGATGTAAAACTGATGTAGAGTCCGTGCATGACTATAATCTGAACAGTCCGTGCATGACTATAATCTGAACAGTCCGTACATGACTATAATCTTAACAGTCCGTCATGACTAAAATCTGAACAACGTGGAAATGGTACCACATGCATTAGTTGTGTCTAGGGGACATGACATGAGTAAATGGCATGAGATTGCATTAGGGTAAATGTGCATATACTTGATAATTGTTATGTGACATTATCTGATTGGATTGTAATGTGTTTTCCGTATGTGTTAAGCTTTGGTATTTACTAATTGTTTAATACTGTGATTGTTGCCATGTCTTGGTATGTGAGCAGAGTCCGTCATGACTATAAAATGAACAAGTGTAGAGTCCGTCATGACTATAAAATGAACAAGTGTAGAGTCCGTCATGACTATAAAATGAACACTTTGGTAGTGTCCGAGAAGACGCGAAACTATATGATTGGTGTCTTTGTAAATGAATGATTAATTGGTAGTCGTATTTGACGATGTATGTGCGTGAGTTAGAAATGTATGATAGCGTGTGAAGTGTGTAGTATACTACTCACACTTATATTTATGTTTATGTTTTCTAACTCTCTGCTTTGTGTTATTTGCTGGACCTTTGGGGGTCCAGGTTGACAGGTTATGTGTTAGCCTCGTCCGAGTGAAATGGTGAAGCTCTGCTCTGATTGAGACACGGGAAAAAGGGGTTTTATATCTATATAGAGTCCTTTGAGAACACTCTGTTTGGTTTAGTTTCATTTTGAAAATGTATCCATTTTGTATGACTAATGACGCATCGTGTCGATGCGAAGATTTGTGTTGTTTATTCAAACATTTTACTAATTAATTGTATTAGTATTATCTTTGAATGAAGCTTGTAGTATTCAAACCAGCGCTTTATAATCATATTTTCAATTTTCCGCTGCGTATTTTATAAAAAGATTTTATAAAGGCAGAGTTAATTAATAAACGGGTTTGGGTGTTACAACGCTTGTCTTGAACTCTATCTCAGATTTTTCTCAAACCCGCACATAACCTTTTCCTAAGGTGTTTTCTCAAGCCCGTGCTTTACTGGCCCTGCACGTATATCCCAGTTTCATGAACGTTCTAGGAGTTCGCCCCAAAACTCCATAGGAACCGGCCTCAGTTCCACATTCATATAGGTGAGTCTATCTAAAGTACCCCTGAAGTTTGGTACTCCTCTGACACAGAGTATAGATTTCATTAAGAGTTTTATTAACTCATCCTTTTCACTTCAGGATACATGCTTCTTATACTTGCATGTTCATTCCGTATTACTCATGACTTGTTGTTTACCCATTGAAACCTAATTCTTAGGATCTCTAGTCTTTTAGGTTGGGTTACCATCATAAGTAATTCACAGTAGGCATTAGTCCTATCTTAACAGATGTATTGTAGACTTTCTCTCTAGCTAGTCCTTTCGTCAAAGGATCGGCTAAGTTATCATCAGTGCGTACATGATCCACTCTAACAGCACCTTTTGTGAGCAAGTCTCTCACGGTACTGTGCTTCCGTCTTATTTGACGTCTTTTACCGTTGTAATAACGGTTCTCAATTTTTGCGATAGCCGCGGTACTATCACAATGGATCAACACAGCTGGCATTGGCTTTTCCCATAGGGGAATCTCAGATAGCAAGCATCTCAACCAGCTTGCTTCTTCACTAGCAGTTGCTAGTGCTATCATCTCAGACTCCATAGTGGACTGTACCAAGATGGTCTGTTTCTTAGACTTCCATGATACAGCTCCTCCGGCTATACTAAAAATGAAGCCACTTGTTGCTTTGGAATCATCTGATAATGTGTTCCAATCAGCATGACTGTACCCTTCAAGTACAACAGGAAATCTCAGATAATGTAATCCGAGGTTCATGGTCTTTTTAAGATATCCCATGACTCTATTTATAGCTTCTCAGTGCTCATTACCAGGTCTACTGGTAAACCGGCAAAGCTGTCCCACGGCATATGCAATGTCGGGTCTAGTGCAATCAGTGACATCTAAGATTGCCAATGACGCTCGCATACTCAGACTGTCTAATACTATCACCAGTGTTCTTAAATAATTTTACACTGGCGTCACAAGGAGTGTTTGCAGTTTTACAGTCGAAGTATCCATATTTCTTTAGAACCTTTTCCACATAGTGAGATTGGTCTAAGGAAATCCCCTTTTCAGAACGAGTGATTTTGATTCCTTGAATCACACTCGCTTCACCAAGGTCTTTCATATCAAAGATGTTGCACAACAGTGATTTCACAGCATTTACGGCAGAAAGGTTTGATCCAAAGATAAGCATGTCGTCCACATAGAGACATATCATAGTGCAAATGTTATTATCTGACTTGTAATAAATACATTTGTCACTTTCGTTGAGTTTAAACCCATTTGATACCATTAAACCCATTTGAGACCATAAAGAGATTTTTCTAATTTACAGACCTTAGTTTCTTGGCCATGTACTACAAACCCTTCAGGTTGTTCCATATAGATTTCTTCTTCCAAGTCACCATTTAAAAAAGCAGTTTTAACATCCATTTGATGTACTACTAAGTTATAAATCGCAACAATTGAAATAAGTACTCGAATGGATGTAATTCTCGTGACAGGAGAAAAAGTGTCGAAGAAATCTATATTTTCTCTTTGTCTAAAACCTTTGGCTACAAGGCGAGCCTTGTATTTATCAACAGTACCATCAGATTTTAGTTTCTTTTTCAAAATCCATTTACAACCAATTGGTTTGCAGCCTGGTGGCAAGTCTACTAAGTGCCATGTCTTGTTGGATTCAAGAGAATCCATCTCATCATTTATAGCTTCTTGCCAAAGATCAGCATCCATCGATGACAAGGCTTCTTGAAGATTTGTAGGATCTTCATCTAATGTATAGGCCGCATAATCCGGCCCATAATCTTTAGCAACTCTTACTCGTTTACTCCTTCGGAGTTCTGTTTCTACTTCATCATTGCTATCCATATTTGGTATCACAGGAATGTGATTCTGTTTAGGAATATTACTCTATTCAGTGCCCCCACTATTTCTCGATTTGAAGGGAAATTTATTTTCATAGAAATCTGCGTCAACAGATTCTATGACCACTTTTGCATTCAGGTCGTAAAACCTATATGCTTTACTGTTTGCCGCATAACCAATGAATACACATTCATAGGTTCTACTAGCAAGTTTAACTCGCTTCGGATCCGGTATACGAACATATGCTAGACATCCCCAAGTTCTCAAATAAGACAAGTTTGGTTGCCTTTTCTTTAACGTCTCATAGGGAGAGATCATTTCTTTAGACTTGGGAACTCTATTCAATACAAAGCAAACAGTCAAAATAATTTCCCCCCACCAATGGGCAGCGGCACCAGAGTTCAACATAATAGCAACGACAAGTTCAGTAAGAGTCCTATTCTTTCTTTCTGCTTTACCATTCATTTCAGGGGAATATGGTGCAGTCGTTTCATGTATAATTCCATGTTGTTTATAAAATTCATTAAATAAACTAGAATTATATTCAGTTCCCCTATCACTTCGAAATCTTTTGATTTTCGTATTAAATTGATTTTCAACTTCGTTAACAAACACTTTAAACATATCAAAGGCATCACTTTTATTCTTCATTAAATAAACAAATGTATAATCAGAACAATCATCTATAAAAGTGATAAAATAGCGTTTGTTATTTCTAGTTAATGTTCCATCTAATTCACATATATCAGAATGTATAAGGTCCATAGGTTCAGATTGTCTAATTACTGATTTATGTGAGCTTTTAGTAATTTTTGCTTGACTACAAAATTGACATTTTTCTACATTATCAAAATTTAATTTTGGAATTAATCCTAAGTGACTTAAATTTGAAATAGAGCGAATATTAACATGACAGAGTCTAGAATGCCAAATATTAAAATCACACAAGGAATAAACGGAAGTAGAAATTTTATTCAAATTCAAATCAACATTCAATTTAAACATGCCATCAGTGGCGTACCCTTTCCCAATAAAAGTACCATTCTTAGTGATGGTATACAAGTCTGCCCCAATAGTCTGACTAGACCTAGCCTTATTCAAAAGAAAACCAGAAACAAGATTCTTTTTCATCTCAGGAACATGTAAAACTTCTTTCAGAATCAGAGTCTTTCCTGAGGTGAAATTCAGCTGAACTTCTCCAACACCAGCAACATCAGATGTGTGGGCATTGCCCATCTGCACTTTCTTGTTTTCAGCATTCGTGTATGTTTTAAACATAGCACGTTCATAACAGACATGGCGAGTGGCGCCAGTATCTATCCACCATCCATCAGTTACACCGACCATATTAATTTCGGTGATCATAGCAGTATATGCTTCATCAGTAGCATTCACCTGAGCATTTAAAGCAGCAGGTCTAGGCCTTTTCTTGCCTCTACATTTTCTTGCTACATGACCTGGTTTCCAGCAATTGAAACAGAGGAATTCACCAGATTCATTCACAGGAGGAGGTGGAGGCTGTTGCTGCCTTACAGATGGGGCCCTAGATGGGTTCCCATTCTTAATTCGGTTTTGATTGCGGTTCTGATTCTTAAGAGGTTTGCCCGTAGGCTTCAGAGCCGCACCGAATTTCTTTTTGTTGTTGGAGACAACGAGAATTTTTTCTTCTTCTTTCTGATCTTGTTTTCGAGCCTCTTCTTCAATGCGAAGACGAGTAATCAGACTCTCGATGGAAAATTCTTTTGTTTTATGACGAAGCTGATTTTTAAAATCTTTCCAACAAGGGGGCAGCTTGTCTATTATCACAGCAATCTGAAATTGTTCATCTAAAGGCATACCTTCTGTTATTATCTCATGAGCAATTTTTTGGAGTTCATCAGACTGCACCTCTACAGACCTTTCATCCACCATCTGGTACTTCAGGTACCGACTCACAGCATATTTTTTCACACCAGCCTCTTCAGTATCATATTTCTTTGACAGTGCTTCCCAAACATCACGAGCAATACTGTATGTTCTATAATAATCATACAGGTCATCTTCCAGTCCATTAATGATATAGTTTTTGGAAACATAATCATGACTGATCCAAATTTGTTTTTCTTTTTCAGCTTGCAGAGCCTGGGCTCTTATCTGGTCTGTATCACTATCTTTGTCTTTTTCACCAGACACAGATTTTTCACCGTTGTTGGTAACCGTTTGTTCCTTTGTTCCTGAACCAGAAGCAGCAAGGATTTCAGGAACAACAGGAATAGGTTCTTTCAGAACGTAGGCACATTTTTTCAAAGTTAGAAAGAAAAACATTTTTTGTTGCCAACGTTTGAAATGAAGACCCTAAAAAATAAACGGTTTCTCAGTATTGCCAACAGCAGAATTACCGATAACTTCTTCAGTTGCCATGATAGTTTGAAACGTCTTAAAATTGTTATTTTTCGGTTTTGAAAAAATCGTTTTGAAAATAGCAACTTATGAAATTATCGGCCGAGTCGCGGTTCGATACACTCTCTTTAAGACGTTTCACGGCACTATCCAAATTGTGCAAGGTAGACTATCAACTGTGAAGTCCCCAGGATAAAACAGCCAATTCAAGTGAAATACCGTTAACTACTGCACTGTAGAAAACGGTCAAAAAAACACCTCTGATGGTTACTACGAACCAGTCTAGATTGATATACGAATATCAATTCGAAGTGGTAAACCACTTTCTCTGAAACAACAAGAAAAAAAAGAATTTTTGATAGTAAGAATTTGAGAGAGAAGAGAGTTGCAGTTTTTAACGTGAAAAATAATTGTGAGAATTGAAGAGTATTTATAGAGCAAGAATGCAACTGATGAGGAGCAAGAAGTGGGAGATAATCAGGGCCAGCACATCAAAAACGTGGCCAAGATTTTAGGAACTCAGTTATGACTGAATTCAAATCAACAACGGTTATAATTCCGTTTGACTTGACATCAAGCACACAAAACATGTGCGTTTTTGAAACGGTCAGCACACTTAGTGAAAATTAATTATTAATTAATTTTTTCACTTCTGGGTAATAAAAAATAAGATATCACCATGCCCAGGCCCGGCCCGAACCGAGCCGAGCCGGCCGGACGGACGGCGACAGCGCGTGCGTGTGATATTCGACATTGTGTGCGGTCTCCCTTTCTTACAAAAGTGGGTACCCCAAGGGCACACCCTTGGTTGCCACTTTGTGGTATATAAACACTAAAGTGAGTGATCCATCCAATGTGGGACTTAAATGTGAACTTTTTCAAATTCACAACTTTAGCTCTTTCACTTGTGTTTACATCTATGCCAAGTTCATCATACAAGTTGCTAACTTGTTCCAACAACAATTAACCAGAGTCTGAGCCATTCACTGAAAAATGTTCGAATTTATCTTCCGCAATTAGTATTTTCTCATGGTCAGTTATACGTTGTTGTGTCAAGAGTCACATCGCAAACGGTTATATAGTTTTCAAAAAATTAAAATACTCAAAAATGTTTGATATAGTTTTGGAGATCGAAATACCAAAACTAGTTAAAGTTGTTTTGCTTATCAATTTTTGTTTTTTGTATTAAATTGGTAATGTTAATATATCAGCAAGGTTGTCAGAATCGGACCGGTCATCGAACCGGCGAGCTCACCGGTTCAAGGTTCAATTGGTCGGACCGGGTTCAACCGGGGTCGAACCGTTTTTAATTAAATATATATTTTAATTAGGCAAAATTACACTACATGTCCTTTAAAAAAATATATATAATTTCTAAAAATATATGAATAATTGCTCAAGATTTTACAATTTCACACATTAAAAAGATAAAATATCACAAGTCAAAATAAAATAAAATTTATAATTCAAACCAAATTAGAAATTATATAATAAACTAAATTCAATAACACAAAATAGCACCATAACATCAATTGACAACATACTGCCTTCAAAAAAATCAATTCCTACGATGAAAAACAAATTTTTCCTATTCCTACGACGTGTTGTTTTGTTTCAGTTTTTTTTTTTTAAAAAAAGTAAAAACGACGTCATTTTGGCCTTTTTTTTTTTTTTTTTAAAATTGGCAGAACCGCTTAGACCGTGCCGGCCGGTTCTCCGGTTAAACCCGATTCAAAACCGGTTCTTGCGTTTTTTTGCCGGTTGGTTTCCTATCCGGTTTTTGCTCATAACTGATCTGTTTTTATGACCGGTTCACGGTCCGACCGGCCGGTCCGGTTTTGATAACCAGTCCACTACTTAAATAGCAGAATATATCCGCTACCTAGCTAACGTTTAAAATCTTGAAAATTTCTTGTTAAGGCATTGTTTTTTTTTCCTCAAAATTCTCAGTTTTATAACGTTCGTTACTTAAGCTGACGTTTAAAATCTTAAATTTCATGTAGGGTGTTTTCTTTGTCAAATTTTTCATTTTTACAATGTTCGTTGCTTAAGTAGCGGAAGAATAAAAAACAATCGTAGGACATGCGAGAAACTGGTGGAATGACAAAAGAAAATCTCATAGTTTATAGAGAAATCTGTTGGAATTAATTTAACATTAATCACATAAGACATGCTCAACAATAATAAATATTAAATCTATAATCGCATAATCTATCCCCTCTTGTAATAGGTTAGGGCTCCCAAATTATCGCTTTTGTTAAAGTATTTCCAGGCTCTTTCTTTTGTTTGTGCTGCCCATGTTTTTTATTCACCGTGATTTTATTCCATTAAATTTTTCCAATAAGGTTTTTAACGAGGTAGATGCTATTTTTTCCCTTGGTTGTTTTATATTGAGTTTTTGTCTAATCCCCTAATAGTTGTAATTTCTCTTTATTTTTCTTTTATTTAATATTTCTTTTGTCAAGTTCTTTTATTTAATTTTAATAGATATTTATGCCTTTACTGAAAAGAAAAAAAAAATTAACGCAACTCCCAATTTTAATCATTAAAACTCTATTTGGTAAGTTCAAATTTTGAGCTTATAAGATCATATATGTTTTGTAAACGTTTTTCAAACGGAGCTTATAACTTATTTTTCAAACGCTATTTCAATTAGTTTATGAACTTATAACTTATAATTTTTCTTTCAATTTTACCCCTATCATCATACTTGAAAAAATATTAATTAATCATATTTTTTTCATGTCATTTCATATTTATAAGCTAATTAAATCGGTAATTTTATCAAATACTACAAATTTAATCATCAATTTTATTCCTTATAAATTAAATTAAGGCTAGCTTACAAGAAGCTTATCCACTATAAGAAAGGTTATCAGCTATCCTATCCAATATTTTTTACGAATAAGTTAACATTTTCCATTAACTTATACTACTCAATTAACAAATAATGATTGCAAAATCATTTCACCTCTTTCTTTATTTACTAATCCAAATTAATTTATACAGTAGTTATTATCTTTCTAAAGATTACATAGTACTCCCTCAGTATATGTCACTTTGTGAAAAAAAATTTGTACCACAATATATGTCGTTTTATATTCCCAAGCATTTAATGTCTTCATAATCTATCTTTTCCATACAACATTAATTATCTTTCTTAATATGTGTAAAAGTGTCAAAGCGACATATAATGTGGTATGGAGGGAGTAGTAGAAAGATTGAAAGAAATCAATATCATTGAGTAAACTGTCAAATACCCCTGAAATTTTAAAATTCGTCAAATACCCCTCTGAAATTTGGAAATAGGAAAATACCCCCCTAAAATTATAAAAAGTCAATCAAATTTAGGAATGACAATGGGTAGGGTATCGGTAGGGTACTATAGTACCCATCCCCATACCCGCGTGGATAACAACCTTTGCCTCCGTCCCATACTCTATGGGTACCTAGGTACCCATACTCGTGTACCCGTTACCCGCATTTTTACTAAAAATAAATTGATCAATTATAAAATATCATATAATTTTAATAGAATTAAAAAAACTATTATGTTTTACATGATACTAATAATGTTTTTCAAATATGAGTAAAAGTCGAATAAAAAAGTTACTATAATTTTTGAGATATATAAGATAGTTGATTTTAATAATTTTTGTCGATAGAGTATGACATGAGAATATGAGACTTTATTCATGCAGTTGTCAACATACCCCGAGAGGGTACATGAGTTACCTTAGTTTCATCTTTAAACAAACTTGATTGATTCCCATAATGAGAATAAATTGGAACGACATGTAGCAATTTTTTCTTTTCACGAACGATATTAGCTAGATCATTGTGACAATCCATGATTATACGTTATGTTTATTTAAATGCACATTTATTTATTTTAAAAAGCTTGAAAGAATTATTATTTTAGCTAATTACCATAGAGAAAAAAAAAATTGGTTTTCAATTAACCTTATTTTTTTATTATATCCTATTTTTTTTGCACACATGCACTTTCTCTTTTCAATAAATTTAATATATTATGTACAAAAAAAATTTAATATGTTATGTACCAAAAAATTTTTGAAAAAAAACTTTAGTTTTTCAAATATATAATATTAATTAGTTTTATTGAAAAAGATAAGAGCAATTGATAATGAGTATAATTCACAAAATGTAACCTTAAATTACCAAAATGACGAATAAAAAGGAACGGAGAGAGTATTAAATTTATTGAAATAAATTATGTTAAAAATAAATTAAACTACATTATAAAAAAGGTAGAAATAAAAACAAAATGTACGTTGATATATTTATACCAAGTTAAAATAAATATTTTTGAAAAATATAAAATAAAATATACATAATATATAAATGTGAAAACGAGAAGAATATTGAATTTAAAAAATTGGAATTTTTTTTATTGAAATAAATTATGATAAAATTAAATTTTACTTTAATTGAGTATACCAAAAATAATCTTTAAATAATCTTCATGCATCTTCAAATGTGAAGTTTTCATTTTCATCTTTAAATAATCTCGACGAACTTTCACTTTTCCGGGTAGCCACAACTTATTTTGTAGTACCCAACAAACTTTTGAACGACATAATTTATTTTGTGCCATCGATTTTCTCTCTTTATAATTCTTGGCAATTTATTAAATTAATAATAAAAAAAAAAAATATAAAAGAATTTAAATTTGCTAAAAAATTACCTTAGCTCAAACTATTCTGCATTCTAAGACACACACTAACTAAGAATCATACCTGTTTGTATTGACTTTTTTTAAAAATGTTTTTTTTGGTAGTGTTTTGTTTTTTTGTTAATTTTTTTTATCAAAGAATTTTTTTATAAAAGTTTTAAATGAAAAATCAGTTTAAACAATTTCTCTTAAAACGTCGTTTTAAGTAATTCATCATTTTGTTACAAATTATTTTACATCATAAAATTTCAAAAAATTCTCTAAAAAAAAAACTATTTTAAATATATTTTCATAAAAATCTTAAAAAATTAAAATCTTTAAAATAAATATTTGATTTATTGAATGTCAAAATCACTTTTTTTATTTATAAAAAAATGAATTTAAAATAACATTTTACTATTTTTAATCAAATTATTATAAAAATGATTTTTAAAAATATAATGAAAAATCACCTTTTTAAAGCTAAAACACCCTTCAAGAGTCTAGAGGAATACTTAAATTAGTAGACACAAGCCTAAATAATAAATATTTAGCCACACTCACACAACTAAAAAAAATTAAAGAAAAAAAATAATTGAGTGATGTGAGTATTTTTTTTCTTTTCTTTTAAATTATTATTATTTTAATTTATGAGTGTGTGCTATATATAAGTGTTCCCCGAAGTCCCAACGACTCTCTTATTATCGTCTCTTCTCTTCTCTCCCTCCACACAAAAAAAAAATGTTTTTTTTTTTTTGTTTATTCTTATATATATATATATATATATATATATATATATATAGTATTTTGGTAGCCTGATACAATTGTTCAATACAATTGTTTCCCCCAACGGCTCTCTTGTTCTCTTCTCTTCTCTCCCCCCTCACAACAAAAAACCCTAACGTTTCGTTTTTCCACATCTTCAATCACCACCGCTTATTACATTTTTTTTTGTAATTCATCAATTTCGATTCAGTTTCGTATTTGGGAACCGAGAAAGCACTTGACGCAAACTTTGATTTCGTTCGAAAGTATTCACCTTCTTCTCGGTAATTTTGAATTCTCAGGGTTTCGCTTTCACTAATCCAATTGACGGTAATTGTTTCATCTTTTCTTGAAAGAAAAATCAATACTTGATAATAGATTGAATATATAACTATGCTATTAGGATTCTTGATTGTGTAGGCAAGAAAATCTATTACGATTCTTGAAAAATCAATACTTGATAAAAGATTGAATATATAACTATGCTATTAGGATTCTTGATTGTGTAGGCAAGAAAATCTATTACGATTCTTGATTGTGGGAATAAATTTTCTTGGTTTTAAAAATGTCACTGAAATCATCACTTTTCTCATGCAGGAAATTCCCCCAAAACAGGGGTTTTTGACCTTGCTCTTGCCACCGCATCGCCGTTATTATGTGAACCGACTTCATGATTCCCTCTCATAAGGAGTTCATGGTGAACCCACAAGATCGAGATCTGTAATTCTTCCTCACAATTCCATACGTATTCTATTTCCGTTATTCATTTTCATTTTATTTTCTATATGCTTAAAAGTTAGATGTTCAGATTATGTATTTTTATTATCATAAGGAGTTGTGTATGAACTGATTTCTGCTAAAGGAGCTGTGATAATGGGTGCTGATTTAAAAGGGCTTTGTTGTTATTTTACATTAAAAATTTAAGAACTATATTGTTCATTTCTAATGTTTGATTTTTTTGATGATGTACTTTTTGATGGGTCAAATCCTATAGGTCTTAAAAAGGGTGGATCCTAGGCTTGGAGATAACTATTCAATTGATTCAGTTTCTAAGGAATGAATTATATCACAAAATCACAAAATTCCGTAGTAGAATATCACTAGTTAAGTCGGAAGCTTATCCTGTTGTTTCTAACATTCTTGTTAGGATTGTCAAACACTGCATTGGGTTTTTTTTGGCCAGCATATGGCTACTATCCTAGTTTTATTGTAGATATATATATGATACTTGAAGCATGAAGTCTGAAGGTTGGAGCCAAGGTAGTGTGTTTTGGAAACTTTAAAAATCATTTTCTTATTTTTCTATTCTTACTTTGTTTTTTAGTGAAATAGTTTCAACTCTTTCTTGAAGTTGTTAGATTCATTTGTGCTTATAATGTGACCAATAAGAATAAACCAGCTATGCTCTTGCTTGAACATGTGCAGTGTTGTCTCATTTATCTCATTTGGAGTTCAATATTGGGAACTGGCTTCATAACTATTTGCATTACATGTCTGCTATATTCTTTCCTGGTTTTGTTTGATGAAGAGTGGAGTTTGCCATCTATATGCATTTGAGGATCAGTGTTCTATCCATTTTGCAATTTTTCAGCTGAGTTATCGCATTTTAAGCTGCACTTTCCACATGGAATCAATTATTTCTTTTGTCTTTGGTAATTTTGTTTCTGCTCATGTTTTATTCTTTAACCTGTGGTAGTTTTGTTTATTATTTGGATTGGGGTTCGTTTTTTTCTTAGCTCTAACGCTGGTTGTTAGATTATATTGCAATAACTACTTATGTGGTACATCACTTGGCTGGTTGTTTTGACTTCTATGATAAATATATGTTTTATGATTAAGAAAAAAATTATCTCCTTTCGTGCCCCCAATTGGTTTTGCGCCTCAACAGGTTATAATTTTTTTTTAAAATTTTAAAAAAGACTTTTAATAGCGCTTTTCTAAAAATGGATCGGTTATCAAGAATTATTTGTAAATTTTTAGATTATTGAATATAACTCTTCATTGGATATTCAAGATATGTGTTTATATGTTTTGTAGTGAGCCGAAGTCCGGATATCGATTCTTGATTCAACGGATAATAACGGTTTTTTCAGATAGATAAATCAAATTTCATCAATGAGTTGTTCTTTATTATTCCTTATTTTTTGACTTTGATGCAAGATAAACGAATTGAACTGTGAACGTGTTTTTCTGCAGCGTGGGTTGTCAAAATAATGACTTTCTTCATAGCATGCAGCCTCAAGATTTGATTTGCGATCTTTAGTAAAAAAAAAAAGAATAATTCGTATCAATCTTTTTTTTTTTGTTGATTCTTATAGCATATATTTCTTGGTTTTTTTATTTAGTCTTTGGTGTTGCAGTAGAGGACGTGGTTTTGATTTCATGATATCTTGATCAGTTTTACTATTAATTTGTTGGCAGGATGCTGGAGTTCTCATGTGATTTTTCTGTTTTAGGGTGCTTCCAATTTAGTATCGGATAATGGTAAATGCTTTGCAATACTTGATACATGGTTATAACTAAATGTTGGATTGTGAATTGAAACTGCATCTATTTTCTGCCGTGTCGTCTGTTTGAAGCAATAACTTGCTTTGTAGCATCAAACAATCAAGTTCGTTTTATCACACTCTTCTTGATTGGTAATCATTTTCATATAATTTATTCTCTGGAGTTTTGTTGTCCCTGTGTTATCAAACTAGTACTCCTTTACACATTAGGTTTTCTTACATAAGTTTTTGACAATGTAATCTTACAGTCAAATTTCCACGATTCTTGAGAAACCAGGACAACTTCGTAAAATCCCTGTTGATCAGTGACTTGGCCATAGCATTCGTCTCCACCGTAACCTTAGATGTTGTTTCTTATGATCATCTATTTGTTGGGTCTAACTTAACTTTTTTGGGCGAGGCTTCAGTTAATCTCTTACTATTTTGTTATATTTATTGTTATATGTGATTTATGCTGCTAAAAAGATATCTGCTTCATTTTACTGTATTTAGGAGGAATCGAAAATTGGGTCATATGGGTACATGATGTGAGAAGTGGATGAAAATTTGTTCTAGTGAATGATCATCTTCTGAATGCTTTAATCTGATCATATCTTCTATGAATCTTTACATTTCAGCTAGTTTACTTAGTATCTACTTCTGCAGTTCTTTTATGTTATTCACTTATTTGTGTGGGTTTTACAGGGGAGAGGTTCACCTGCTTTCCTTTTTGCCAATAAATGTGCGGAACCGGTGGCAGGCAGAGGTTTACATACTTTTTCATACAGCCTTGGGATAAAACAGGTAATTTTTGGCTTACGTGTGTATTTGTTTTGGGAGAGTGTTGTAGTTTTTGTGTATCTGTAGCACGAACGCGAGTATGAAGCATTTAAGATTCTAGACTACATCACTTTTCCCTCCCCAAGCTTTAAGTTTTGATTTCCTAATCTCTGTTAAAATCTATGTCTTCACTAATTCTTTTTCGCTTGATATCAGGGTTTTCTGTACTTGTTTCTTTTTCGCTTGTTAGGGATTTCCGTATTGATATGCTTTTCTCAGAATCTCAAGAATTTCACACAATCACATATAGGTGTTTTCAAAACACTGTTTTGCATTTAATTTTTTTGGCAACATGCTGTAGTCATTCTAATTGAGTAACAGCTAATTGTGAATTGAAACGTGTAACTGTTGATTACAGTGTAGTGTGTTTAAAAAGAATAATAATGTTTTATGTAGTATCTCGCAATCAAGTTTGTACACTTCATTTGTTCTCCGTGTTGTTTTAGTGTCAGGTCTTCTCGGTAAGCCTATTGATGTGCAGTGAGTGTTGGTGATCATATAACTGAAAAGTTGAGCCTTAAGTTTCTGACCTATAACCTGACAGTGCAAGAAATTTGAAAAACTTTGTGGGGCACTCTTTGGGTAACTATTTTACTCTTCTTTCTTTTTTCTTGTGTTTTTTTATCAACTATTTGTTATAGTGTATCATGTATGAACAAATTAACGAGTACACGTTCCATCATGTTCTGCATCCATGTTTGTTGATTCTTCTCTGTAAGCTTGGGCAAGAATGAGATATAATTGGTCAGGTTTTACTTATATGTATATGTATTTGAGCTGAATAATTGTTCTTTGATAGTGTACAAGCTGGTGCTGAAGTTTTTGGGTGCTGAAGTTTGTAAGAAATAAATCGTTTCTCTTCCCAAGATGTAGAATTTTCGGTAACTTGGTTACCTCATAGTGTACACCTTAATTTTCTGGAAAGCGATATTCTTTAATAACTCTTTGCCCTTCTTTTACTGTTTAGTTTATTATTATTATTATTATTATTATTATTTTTTGTGAGTTATGATGGTGGCGCTGATACTGCTATAAAAATATCCTCTTCATTACAGTGGCCTAAGGATTCGTATTACAAGGATGGAAAGTTTTTTCAATGAATCATAATCTTCTGCAGGCTTTAATTTGGTAGTCTCTTCTAAGACTCTTTACATTTTAGTCTTTGTTTTAATACTCAGCATCTAGTTTTATGTGTGGATGTTACATGGAAAAGTTAACCTGCAAATGTGTGGTTTGCTATGGAATTTGTAGCCGGAAGAGGTTCATCATAATTTCTGTTAAACCGGTCATTTCTGTGTGGGTGTTACAGGGAAGTTAGTCTATTAATGTGTGTATTTGTCTATCTGTCAGCCTGGTTTAGCATTCCCAAGGACAATGAGTTCTGGACAACTTGGTTTGGCACTTTTTTATTATGTGATTTGCCACTTCTTTTGTTATTATTTTCTTTCTCTATTTTCCAGTCATTTGAGATATAAAAACAATACGAATTTTTCTCCTAAATTAGAAGCATAATGGAGAATTTGAATCTGCTGTCCTTTCCTAAATTAGTATCTGTCACAATCATTTGTGTTGTGCTTTCATTTGGTGATCTCTACCGTGACTGAATTCTATCCATTTCTTTTATCTTCTTCAATTATTTCCTGGCTGTGTTTTACCTATACTCTAATAGCATACTAACTGAGATACACTTCAATTATTTCCTGTTCTAATAGCATACTAACTGAGATAGACTTCAATTATTTCCTGGCTGTGTTTTACCTATACTCTAATAGCATACTAACTGAGATAGAATACCTATCTCAGAATACCTATCTCAGTTAGTAAATTAGAGTATAAGTACATTGTTACAACTTGACCTGATCATCCCAATGAATCAACCAAACTGGAAGTGTTTTCTTATAGCCTAGAATGGACTTGGCCAAACCCGGAATAGTTTGTTTTAAGTAAGAAATTTATGATTTCAAAATACTAGCCTGTGAACTTTGAAAGGAAATTGTGATTTCTTTTTTTTTTTTTTTGTTAATGTAGTTTGAAACTTTCATGTGTTGAATCAGTGTTTAATTCAAATGCTGAATTTTAAATTATAGAATTTAGTCTAAATGTTGAAATTTTATTGAATATAATGTTGTTTAATTATATAAATATTTTTTTAGAATTTTAAAAATATATTAAGTCTTATGACTTGATGACCCCCATCTGAACCATCCTGCACATATTGGGTTGGTTTGTCATCATCTTCTGCAGGTTGTCCTATAGTCACTACTGTTGCTAGGCTATAATTTGGTCATTACTGTTGAGACTCTTGCATTTCAATCTTTTTTGGATAATCAGTGTCTACTTTTGTCAGCTCCTTTGAGTTTTTTGTGCAGGTGTTGCAGGGGAAATAACCTATAAAAGTGTGGCAGGCAGAGGTACACACTTTCCGGTTCTGCCTTGGATAAACTGGTGATACATCTTACTTTTGCCTTGGGATAAAACTGGTCATACCTCTTACTTTCCGTTCAGCCTTGGATAAATAAAACATGCCTTTTCTTTTCTTCCTGTTCTTGTTCTTGAGATCTGTTGCTCACATATGTTTGCTTTTTGATGACTCGATTTCAGGATTTTCTGTTCTTGTTTTCTTCATGGAGATCGCTATGGATTGCGTTTTCATATACTTTTTTCGAATAGTAGATATATCATGGATCTCACAATTTTCATGAATCTTCTTTTATGGATCGGTTATCAAGAATTATTTGTAAATTGTTAGATTATTGAATATAATTCGTCATTGGATAATCGAGATATGTGTTTATATGTTTAGCAGCGAGTCGAAGTTCGGATATCGACCATTGATTCATCAGATAATAATGAATTTCTTCAGATAGAAAAATCAAATTTCATCTGTGAGTTCTTCTTCATTATTCCTTTTTTCTTGGCTTCGATGCAAGATAAACGAATTGAACTGTGAATGTGTTTTTCTGCAGCATTGGTTGTCAAGATATTAACTTTCTTCATAGCATGGAGCATCAAGATATTCTCTTATGTTGTTTTAGTGTCCTGTCTTCTTGGTAAGCCTATTGATGTGCGGTGAGGGTTGGTGGTTATATAACTGACAAGTTTAGCCTTAAGTTTTTCACCTATAATCTTACAGTGCAAAAAATTTGAACAACCTTGTGGGGCACTCTTTGTAACTATGATCTTCTGATCATTGACTTGGTTTGGATAACTATTTTACTCTACTTTCTTTATTCTTGTGTTTAATTATCAACTATTTATTATAGCGTATCATCCTGTGAACAAATTAACGAGTACACACACGAACCATCATGTTTTACTGGCTGTGTTATATATTTAAACTGCTGATGGCATCAATTTGATGATCTAAACTTGTATTTGATCATTTCTGCATCCATGTTTCTCGGTTCTTCTCAAGATGAAATAAATCATTTCTCTTCCCAAGATGAAAATTTTCGACAACTTGGTTACATTACATTATCTTCATATTGTACATGTTAACTTTCTGGAGAGACGACTTCTGGAACAACTCTTTGCCCTTCTTTTACTGTTTAGTTTCTTTTTTATTTTATGTTTTTTTAATTTATTATTTGTGATTTATTGTAAAAAAAAAATAAATCATTATTTGGGATTTATGATGGTTGTGCTGATACTCCTGTAAAAATACCCTCTTCATTACAGTGCTCTAAGGACTCGTCTGTATTACAAGGATGGAAATTTGTTTCAACGAATCATCATCTTCTGCAGACTTTAGTCAGGTCATCTCTTTTAAGACTCTTTACATTTCAGTCTTTGTTTTGATACTCAGCATCTATTTTGGTCAGTTCCTTTGAGTTTTCTGTGTGGATGTTCTAGGGAAAAGTTAACCTGCAAATGTGTGGTTTGCAATGGAATTTGTGGCAGGAAGAGGTTTGTCATACTTTCTGTTAAACCGGTCATTTCTGTGTGGGTGTTACAGGGAAGTCAGCGTATTAATGTGTGTATTTGTCTTGGGATTTAGGATAGCGTTGGAGTTGTTGTCTATCTGTCAGCTTGGTTTGGCACTCCCCAAGGACGAGGAGTTCTGGACAACAATGGTTTGGCACTTTTTTATTGTGTTGATTTGCCACTTCTTTTGTTATTATTTTCTCTCTCTTTTTTCCAGCCATTTGAGATATAAAAATAATAAGAATTTTTCTCCTAAATTAGAAGAATAATGGAGAATTAGAATCTGCTGTCCTTTCATTAATTGCCATCTGTTACAATCATTTGTGTTATTGTGCTTTCATTTGTTTCATTTGGTGATCTGTACCGTGACTATGAATTGTATCCATTTCTTTTAGCTTACTAACTGAGATAGAATACTTATATCAGTTAGTAAGCTATTAGAGTATAAGTACATTGTTACAACTCGACCCGATCATCCCAATGAATAAACTAGAAGCGTTTTCTAATAGCCTAGAATGAACCTGGTCAAACCCGGAATAGTTTGTTTTAAGTTAGAAATTTATTATTTCAAAATGCTAACCTGTGAACTTTGAAAAAAAATTGTGATTTATTTTTTTGTTAATGTAATTTGAATCTTTCATGTGTTGAATGCAGTATCTTCAACTCGTTATGTAGGTTTTCACATGACTTTTTCACAATAGATTCTTATTCCACTTCTGGTTGTAGAGGCTGGGGATTGAGATATTGGTTTCTAGATATATGTTTGAGGAGGAAGATTTTATAAGGCCATGGGAAAGACAACGAAGATAAATTGAATCCAATCACATGAAGCTAGAGACCAAATACTCATTTTTGTTGCTGCAAGTGAAGCTAGCATAGATAGATAGATAGATAACCTTGTCAAACAACTAAATGTGCAGCCAAAATTGTTTCTTAGTGTTGCTCAACTTTGACTACATATATATATATATATCAGATCTGTATTTCGATGCCTATCTATTGAAATAGTTAAGTCCCATAGGCAGTTGATTTCACATTAGAGGAATTAAAGTTGTTGAGGGTGTATCAAAGGTATTGCTTCATAGGTGAATAGTGTAATTGTTGGTCCCTCCCTACACTTAGAAACTTCTTGTGCTTCTCATTTATTGTATGTAACTATTCTTATCTTTCATTTGTTTGAAGTGTTCATGCATTGATTTTGAATTATTCTGCTGCCACCTACTACCTTGGAACAAATTATTCTTAAGTAGTGTTGGGGTTCTGGTGTTTGCTTGCTGATTATTTCTATAATTCATGCTTCGAGTTCATATGTGCTAGATGAGATCTAACCTGTTCAAATGCAGGAACAACCGTAGAATGCATATTGGCTGAATGAAGTTAAACTCAGTAAGTTACTTGGGACAGGTTTTATTCTGTTACTTTGCTAAACTGAAAAATTCTGCATGAAAACTGGTGTATGTTGTGATAGCAGGTTGTCATTGTGGCTGTGTTTAATTTTTCAATTCCTCTTGGTTTTAAAAATGTCACTGAAATCATCACTTTTGTCATGCAGGAAATTCCCCCAAAACAGGGGTTTTGTCATGCAGGAAATTCCCCCAAAATGCCACCGCACCGCATCGCCGTTATTATGTGAACCGACTTCATGATTCCCTCTCATAAGTAGTTCATGGTGAACCCACAAGATCGAGATGTGCTCACATGGCTGGCTAGGTCAAGTGTAATTCTTCCTCACAATTCCATACGTATTCTATTTCCGTTATTCATTTTCATTTTATTTTCTATATGCGTAAAAGTTAGATGTTCAGATTAGGTATTTTTATTATCATAATAACTGTTTTAGGTGAATTAGGCAAATTTTAGTCCATTCATTTTTTATGCTTAATAACGGTGTGTGCATATGATTTTCTTGAATTAAGAAGAGGTTGACTATACGTTATTTTATTCTAATTTCCAAATTTGAATTTTGATTTGGCAAGTGATATTGAAATACCATGTATATATATATATATACCAACATGACTATACAACAAGGCTTAGATCAGCAAGTGATTTATTTTTTATTTTTATATAACAAAGTCATTATGTGGGTGGATTTATGGTGCGGTTGAATTTCCTGCAAGTTGTATGGTTGTCTTGCTGTCTACCATTGCTTTGCGAGTTCTCGTATCCTTTTGTCATCTGCTTTTTGCCTTCACCTTCCCTTTTGCTCGTAGAAGTGAAAAGTTGCATATGTTCTGGTTGGGGACTGTTCAGATATGGCTTGAGTATTCAGGAATTGAATAAGTGTTGAACTTTGAATTGGAATTAGTAGCTAGAACATATACTCCTTGGACTCTCTCCTCGGGTATGTAACCATCTTATGCATACTTTTGTAGAAATTATTAATGAACACAAGGAGTAATACCATGGAAAGGAGTATGATCAATTGGAAGGGGTTAGAAATGCTCACTTATGGGGTTTGTATACAAAAACAGAAGTTAGCACTATTTTAAACATGAGTTAATAGCTAGGTAATAAAAAAGGAGGGTTAGGAGCTGAGATGCAGTATAAGGTGGAGGGAAGGGGAAGTATGTAGAAAACTACTTTGAAAAAATATGTTACAACTTAGGGGAAATGAGTTTTGGTTGAAAGAGGCAATGGCTAGTCCTTTGTTGGTTACATCTTCTTGTTAGTTGAATTTTAAAAAATTGACTGGTCTTTATGTTGGGATGTAGCGCTTAAATCTATTTGCACGTTAACTCAGCTAATCTACTTGCACCTTTACGTAGTTATGCCATGAATTAAACTGGCAAATCATACTTATTTACCTTGTCCTATAATTTTATTAAACTTATTTAAAACTTATCAGTTCAAACTGAATATCTTTTCCTGTATCTGAATTATGTGGTTGGGTAATGTATACAAGCATATTTCATTTAGTTCAATTGCTGGACTGAGTCTTCACTTCATAGTTAACGATTTTTCTTTTGTCTTTGACACCGTAACTTTAATTGCTTGAATTTCAGGATCTATCTATTTCTTCATGATTAGGGTTTTTCTTTGACAAACATTTCAGAATTGCTTTCTGTTCTTGATGTATATGCAATGTGTAGTTTGCTCTTTCATCCCAAAATAGTGGTAGTTACGGCTCCGTTACCTCCGCCGGTTTCCTCAATGTGGTTCTCTGGTTTAATTTTCTGCTACTGATTTGCATTTATCCTGGTTTATTTCTAATAGCAGTTTTGTCTATGATATGATCTGTTCCTACAAGGCAGTAGCAGGGTGCTTCGATTCTGGTGTTTGAATTTTGGTACAGTTGTGCTATGCTCATCACAAGTCAGCTTGTATTGAGCTTCTGTTTGACACAGTGGGGAGTCTCTTTGTGCCTACATTTGTGTTGATTATCCCCTGATCACTGATGCTCATAATGCTCTCCACGAGAAGGTATGAATTGTATGGTATATCACAGTGACAGTGGCAATCTTTGATTTTAAAATTTCGGTGATGTATGGTTGAGATTGAATATTACTGTGTTTGGGTTTTCAAATTTGATGTTTCATTTTTTCGTTTATTACGTTTGGTATTATCCCAAACCACTGAAAGTCAGAGCGAATCATTTGTGATCTCTTTGATATACTATTTGCTGCATAGCTTACCATGCATAATCCTATTAAAGTTTTAATACAGGATAAACTTAATGGGCACTTGCAATCACGTTGTAGATATGCATATGGTAGTGTATCTTCCAAAATAGATGTATATGCTTTTGGAGTTGTGTATGAACTGATTTCTGCTAAAGGAGCTGTGATAATGGGTGCTGAATTAAAAGGGCTTTGTTGTTATTTTACATTAAAAATTTAAGAACTATATTGTTCATTTCTAATGTTTAATTTTTTTGATGATGTACTTTTTGATGGGTCAAATCCTATAGGTTTTAAAAATGGTGGATCCTAGGCTTTGGAGATAACTATTCAATTGATTCAGTTTCTAAGGTATGAATTATATCACAAAATCCAAGTCTTGTAAATCTAATGTCAGGAAAATAGGCTTAGAAATATTTGATACAAATGTTACAGGGACTCTAGCTTCATAATCCTACTATTAAATAAATAAAAAATAATCTAATGTAGTAATGGACTTTTCCTTGTTTTTTTTTTATGAGCTATGGACTTGTCCTTATTACAAAAAGATCAATAAATTATAATTGGAAAGATCAAGTCCCATTTAAAGGTAAGCAATAACTCTCTGATAACTCAGTAGTAGATTGTCACTAGTTAAGTCGGAAGCTTAGCCTGTTGTTTCTAATATTCTTGTTAGGATTGTCAAACACTGCATTGGTTTTTTTTTTTGGCTAGTATATGGCTACTATCCTAGTTTTATTGTAGATATATATGATACTTGAAGCATGAAGTCTGAAGGTTGGAGCCAAGGTAGTGTGTTTTGGAAACTTTAAAAAATCATTTTCTTATTTTTCTATTCTTACTTTGTTTTTTAGTGAAATAGTTTGAACTCTTTCTTGAAGTTGTTAGATTCATTTGTGCTTATAATGTGACCAATAAGAATAAACCAGCTAAGCTCTTGCTTGAACATGTGCAATGTTGTCTCATTTATCTCATTTGGAGTTCAATATTGGGGGCTGGCTTCATAACTATTTGCATTACATATATGCTATATTCTTTCCCGGTTTCCTTTGATGAAGAGTGGAGTTTGCCATCTATATGCATTTGAGGATCAGTGTTCTATCCATTTTGCAAATTTTCAGCTGAGTTATCGTATTTTAAGCTGCACTTTCCACAGGGAATCAATTATTTCTTTAGTCTCTGGTGATTTGTTTCTGCTCATGTTTTATTCTTTAACCTGTGGTAGTTTTGTTTATTATTTGGATTGGGGTTCAGTTTTTTCTTAGCTCTAAGGCAGGTTGTTAGATTATATTGCAATAAATACTTATGTGGTACATCACTTGGCTGGTTGTTATGACTTCTATGATAAATACATGTTTTATGATTAATAAAAAAATTATCTCCTTTCGTGCCCCCAATAGGTTTTGCGCCTCAACAGGTTATAATTTTTTTTTAAAATTTTAAAAAAGACCTTTAATAGCACTTTTCTAAAAAGAGCTATTAAAAATAGACCTACAATAGCACTTTTCAATAGGCTGTTGTCATAGATATTGCTATGAATTGCATTTTCATATGCTTTTTTAGAATTGTAGATATATCAAGGATTTGACAATTATCTTGAAATGGATCCGTTATCAAGAATTATTTGTAAATTTTTTGATTATTGAATATAACTCTTCATTGGATAATCGAGATATGCGTTTATATGTTTTGCAGTGAGCCGAAGTCCGAATATCGATTCTTGATTCAACGGATAATAACGGATTTTTTCAGATAGTTAAATCAAATTTCATCCATGAGTTGTTCTTTATTATTCCTTATTTTTTTGACTTTGATGCAACATAAACGAATTAAACTGTGAACGTGTTTTTCTGCAGCGTGGGTTGTCAAAATAATAACTTTCTTCATAGCATGCAGCCTCGAGATTTGATTTGCGATCTTTAGTAAAAAAAATTAATTCGTATCAATCTTTTTTTTTTTGTTGATTCTTATAGCATATATTTCTTGGTTGTTTTTATTTACTCTTTGGTGTTTCAGTAGAGGATGTGGTTTTGATTTCATGATATCTTGATCAGTTTTACTATTAATTTGTTGGCAGAATGCTGGAGTTCTCATGTGATTTTTCTATTTTAGGGTGTTTCCAATTTAGTATCGGATAATGGTAATGCTTTGCGATACTTGATACATGGTTATAACTAAATGTTTGATTGTGAATTGAAACTGCATCTGTTTTCTGCCGTGTCGTCTGTTTGAAGCAATAACTTACTTTGTAGCATCAAACAATCAAGTTCGTTTTGGCACACTCTTCTTGATTGGGAATCATTTTCATATAATTTATTCTCTGGAGTTTTATTGTCCCTGTGTTATCAAATTATTACTCCTTTACACATTAGGTTTTCTTACATAAGTTTTTGACAATGTAAAAGCCCTGTTGATCAGTGACTTGGCCCATAGCATTCATCTCCACCGTAACCTTAGGTGCTGTTTCTTATGATCATCTATTTTGTTGGGTATAACTTAATTTTGTTGGGCGAGGCTTTAGTTAGTGTTGTACTATTTTGTTATATTTATTGTTATATGTGATTTATGCTGTTAAAAAGATATCCGCTTCATTTTACTGTATTAGGAGGAATCGAAAATTGGGTCATATGGGTACATGATGTGAAAAGAATATGTTCCAGTGAATGATCATCTTCTGAAGGCTTTAATCTGGTCATATCTTCTACGAATCTTGACATTTCAGCTAGTTTACTCAGTATCTACTTCTGCAGTTCTGTTATTTGTGTTGGTTTTACAGGGGAGAGGTTCACATGCGTTCCTTTCAGCCAATAAATGTGCGGAACCGGTGGCAGGCAGAGGTTTACATACTTTTCATACAGCCTTGGGATAAAACAGGTAATTTTTGGCTTCCATGTGTATTTGTTTTGGGAGTGTTGTAGTTTTTGTGTATCTGTAGCATGAACGCGAGTATGAAGCATTTAAGATTCTAGACTATATCACTTTTCCCTCCCCAAGCTTTAAGTTTTGATTTCCTTATCTCTGTTAAAATCTAAGTCTTCAATAATTCACTTTTCGCTTTATTTTTTGCTTGGTAGGGATTTCCGTATTTGATACGCTTTTCTCAGAATCTCAAGAATTTCACAAAAATAGGTGTTTTCAAAACACTGTTTTGCATTTAATTTTTTTGGCAGCATGCTGTAGTCATTCTAATTGAGTAACAGGTAATTGTGAATTGAAACGTGTAGCTGTTGATTACAGTGTAGTGTGTTTTTTAAAACAATAAAGTGTAGTGTGTTTAAAAACAATAATAATGTTTTGTGTAGTATCTAGCAATCAAGTTTGTACACTTCATTTCTTCTCCGTGTTGTTTTAGTGTCATGTCTTCTCGGTAAGTCTATTGATGTGCGGTGAGGGTTGGTGGTTTATATAACTGAAAAGTTCAGCCTTAAGTTTCTGACCTATAACCTGACAGTGCAAGTAATTTGAAAACTTTTGTGGGGCACTCTTTGTAACTATGATCTTCTGATCATTGACTTGGTTTGGATAACTATTTTACTCTACTTTCTTTATTCTTGTGTTTTTTTATCAACTATTTATTATAGCGTATCATCCTGTGAACAAATTAACGAGTACACAGATGAACCATCATGTTTTGTTGGTTGTGTTATATATTTAAACTGCTGATGGCATCAATTTGATGATTTAAACTTATATTTGATCATTTCTGCATCAATGTTTCTTGATTCTTCTCTGTAAGCTTGGGGAAGATTATCACATCGTTGAGATATAATTGGTCAATTTTTACTTATACGTATACGTATTTGAGCTGAATAATTGTTCTTCGATAGTGTACACGGTGGTGTTGAAGTTTTTGGTTGCTGAAGTTTGTAAGAAATAAATCATTTCTCTTCCCAAGATGAAGAATTTTCGACAACTTGGTTACATTATCTTCATAGTGTACAAGTTAACTTTCTGGAGAGACGACTTCTGGAACAACTCTTTGCCCGTCTTTTACTGTTTAGTTTCTATTTTATTTTATGTTTTTATAATTTATTATTTGTGATTTATTGTCAAAAAAAAAAATCATTATTTGTGATTTATGATGGTTGTGCTGATAAAAATATCCTCTTCAGTACAGTGCCGTAAGGACTCGTCTGTACTACATGTTGGAGAACTAGTATCTGCTGTCCTTTACTAAATTGGTATGCTTCACAAATTGTGAAATCACAAAACCGACCTGATGACAAGAAACCATCATTTGGCTAATCTTATCAAATATCGGGATCAACCAGACCGACCTGATCTTTCTGCTCCTCAAAGCTTGCAATTGTTTCTGAGATTTGACCAGCTGATAATTGCCGCTGAATTTGAACTCTGGCAGGTTGGCAATTTTCATTTTTCTTTACATATTCAAGGTGTTTGTTTTACATTTTCTTTAGAACTAGAGCATGAAAAGGAGCAAAATTTGATGATGGCTAATCTCATATGCTCTAATCTTGAAAATAAGACTAATAGCAGAACAACAATATTTTACTTTCCCTCGTTTGCATTCCCGGTAGTATATAGATATTTGTTTTCCAAATCTTACTATCTGCTTTGTTTATGTTTTGTCTCTACTCAGCTCTCAAGGTCTTCACTTCTTGCTGAACTGGTAGGATATTCTCATTATTTGAAGCACAAAGCACAATGCTTTGATCTGGCTTTCTGTATTGTAACGATTCAGTTCTCTGTAGTGTCAACTATCAAGCCTTATTTTTGGTTCATTGTTTCTCTGTTGATTCTTACCGTTTATTCTTTTTGATTTTCAAAAGATAAATATATGAATGTGCGATTATGGCAGAGATTATAATTGGTTTTTGAAGTTTATATGATTTTTAAGAATCTGTGTGTGTATTTTAGTTTTATGCAGTGACCCAAGGACTCCTTCATATTACGAGGATTGCCTCAATTATGCAATTTCATGTTGAGTACAAGATCTTCCAAAGCGGGTGGAAAATCATTGCGATGAACATAGGCTGTGTCGAATACTTGCCACTATTGCAAGGCTTAAATTTGGTCATTTCTACTGACACAACTGTGTCATCATTTTAGTCTTTGTTTGATACTCAGCATCTATTGTTTGCAGTTCCGTGAGTTTTATGTGTGGGTGTTGAATGTGCAGTGTGCTGTGGAGCCTGTGGCAGGATGAGGTTAACATACTTTCCATTCAATTCAGCCTTGGGATCCGTTACTGTTACATATATGTGTTTTGTCTTGCTAGTCTTGGCGATTAATGTTTTGCCCGGAGAAGCAATTTAAAGGCAATCTGGCCCTCAAGATTGACATTTGGAAGGCTTTGATACTCTTGAATGGAGCTTTCTTCTTAATTGTTTGGGTTGGTTTGAGTTTGACAGAAAAATTATGGATTTCTTGCTTATTTGAACCGGTGGAATTTGATTGGGTAGCACATTGGGCCAAAACCGACACACGTACACCCCCCAAGTGTAAAGCTACTTGCTGCTGCTGTAAGTCCTATGCTTTCCGTTCAGCCAATAAATGTGCGGAACCGGTGGCAGGCAGAGGTTTACATACTTTTCATACAGCCTTGGGATAAAACAGGTAATTTTTGGCTTACATGTGTATTTGTTTTGGGAGAGTGTTGTAGTTTATGTGTATCTGTAGCATGAACGCGAGTATGAAGCATTTAAGATTCTAGACTACATCACTTTTCCCTCCCCAAGCTTTAAGTTTTGATTTCCTTATCTCTAAGTCTTCAATAATTTTTTTCCGCTTGATATCAGGGTTTTCCGTACTTGTTTCTTTTTCGCTTGGTAGGGATTTCTGTATTGATAAGCTTTTCTCAGAATCTCAAGAATTTCACACAATCACATATGTTTTCAAAACACTGTTTTGCATTTAATTTTTATGGCAGCATGTTGTAGTCATTTTAATCGAGTAATATGTAATTGTGAATTGAAACGTGTAGCTGTTGATTACAGTTTAGTGTGTAGATAGTGGTAATGTTTTGGGAAACTTGATACATGGTTATAACCTCAGTGTTGAATTGTGAATTGAAACTGCATCTGTTTGCCGCTGTGTCGTCTGTTTTAAAGCAATTACTTACTTTGTGGTATCAACCAATCAGGTTTGTTTTGGCACACTTTTCTTGTTTGGAATCATTTTCATATCATAATTATTCTCTAGAGTTTTATTGTCCCTTTGTTATCAATTTACTCCTTTACACCTTTGGTTTTCTTACATTTAATTTTTTGACAATGTAATCTGACAGCCAAATTTTCCACGATTCTCGAGAAACCGGGACAACTTCATAAATATCTTGCTGATCGGTGACTTGGTTTAGCGAGTTAAACTAGTCTTCTTTCCTTTCTTTTTTTTTTTGTTTTTGACAACTTTATGTTTTATTAATTTTTCTCTACATATCATATGGTGTTCACTGGTAAAGTGTTACATCTAGGCTTAATCTGGTGATCTGAATTAAATTTGAGATATAAACAAATTTTTAGGGATTTAAGTATTCACTCATGAAGATAAATTGAATCCAATCACATGAAGCTAGAGACCAAATACTCATTTTTGTTGCTGCAAGTGAAGCTAGCATAGATAGATAACCTTGTCAAACAACTAAATGTGCAGCCAAAATCGTTTCTTAGTGTTGGTCAACTTTGACTACATGTATATATCAGATCTGTATTTCGATGCCTATCTATTGAAATAGTTTAGTCCCATAGGCAGTTGATTTCACATTAGAGGAATTAAAGTCGTCGAGGGTGTATCAAAGGCATTGCTTCATAGGTGAATAGTGTAATTGTTGGTCCCTCCCTACACTTAGAAACTTCTTGTGCTTCTCATTTATTGTATGTAACTATTCTTATCTTTCATTTGTTTGAATTGTTCATGCATTGACTTTGAATTATTCTGCTGCCACCTACTACCTTGAAACAAATTATTCTTAAGTAGTGTTGGGGTTCTGGTGTTTGCTTGCTGATTATTTCTATAATTCATGCTTCTAGTTCATATTTGCTAGATGAGATCTAACCTGTTCAAATGCAGGAACAACCGTAGAATGCATATTGGCTGAATGAAGTTAAACTCAGTAAGTTACTTGGGACAAGTTTTATTCTGTTACTTTGCTAAACTGAAAAATTCTGCATGAAAACTGGTGTATGTTGTGAAAGCAGGTTGTCATTGTGGCTGTGTTTAATTTTTCAATTCCTCTTGGCTTAATTTGGTAATTTGAACTTAGATTTAAACATATTTGCTTCAATGCTTCTCTGCATGCTTGGGCAAGATTTCACTGACTTTCTCATTCATCGTTGGAATATAATTGGTCATTTTTTTACTTACATTATATATCCTCAAATAATTGTTATTTGATTGTGTACAAGCTGGGGAAGTTTTAGTGTTTCAGTATCCAGAACCTGAGTACTACTCTGGCATAGAATATGAGATTCTAGAATAAATCTTTCCACTTCGTATGATAGGAAATTTAGACAACTTGCTTATGTATAGGGTTTGTGTTCTGATGATCTGTTCGTTGTAGACAAACATAACTTTGCTGGGAGAGGTTTTCTACTATCTTCTTGTTGGGAGAGGTTTTCTATTATCTTATACTGTTTTTTGTTCATATTGTTATTAGTGATTTATGCTGCTCTTTACCTACCCAAGATAAGGACTTTTGGACATTTTGATTACATCATAGGCTATTTATTTTATTTTTTTTGAAAATCAACAACTTTTTGGACATGGTACAAGATAGATTGAGGAATATAGTTAGACCAAAAACCATTGGGATCAAACACAGCCCACTTAGCTAGCTAATGAACTACAATATTCCCAGTCCTCTTAACCCGACAATGCTTGGTTGGGAACAACTTAACTTTGATGGGGGGTTTTCTATAATCGTCTTTTAAATTCACAACGATGAAGATGATACTTCTTAAAAAACATCCTGTTCATTTAAGGGCCCAGGGACTTCTCTGTATTAAGAGGAAGCTGCAATTGTCTCTTCATATTGGTACACGATGTTCTTGCAAATTGTTCCAATGAGTCATCATCTTCTGGAGGCTGTCCTATAGTCGCTACTGTTGCTAGGCTAGTTTGGTCATTACTGCTGCGACTCTTGCATTTCAATCTTTTTTGGATAATCGGCGGCTACTTTTGTCGGCTCCTTTGAGTTTTTGGTGTGGGTGTCACAGGGGAGATAACCTACAAATGTGTGGCAGGAAGAGAGGTACACACTTTCTCAGTCTGCCTTGGATAAAACTTTCGCCTTGGGATAAAACTGGTCATACCTCTTACTTTCCGTTCAGCCTTTGATAAATAAAACATATCATTTTTTTTCCCTTCTTATTCTTGAGATCAGTTGCTCACATATGTTTGCTTTCTGATGACTCGATTTCAGGATTTGCCGTTCTTGTTTTCTTCAATAGGCTGACGTCATGGAGCTCGCTATGAATTGCATTTTCATATGCGTTTTTAGAATTGTAGATATATCAAGAATTTGTTGATTCCATTTTTTTTGTTGATTCTTATAGCATATATTTCATGGTTTTCTTATAGCAGTAGAGGATGTGGTTTTGATTTTATGATATCTTGATCATTTTTACCTTTAATTTGTTGGCAGAATGCTGGAGTTCTCATGTGATTTTTCTATTTTATGGTGTTTCCAATTTAGTATCGGATAATTGTAATGGTTTGCGATACTTGATACATGGTTATAACTCAATGTTGAATTGTGAATTGAAGCAATAACTTGTTGTGTAGCATCAAACAAACAAGTTCGTTTTGGCACATTCTTCTTGATTATTACTTAGGTTCTTACATTTAATCTGGTAATATCTTCTACGAATTTTTACATTTCAGCTAGTTTACTCAGTATCTACTTCTGCAGTTCTTTTAAGTTATTTGTGTGGGTACAGGTTCACATGCTTTCGGTTCAGCCATTCCCAAAACAAATACTTGTTGTGTAGCATCAAACAAACAAGTTCGTTTTGGCACATTCTTCTTGATTATTACTCCTTTACACATTAGGTTCTTACATTTAATCTGGTAATATCTTCTACGAATCTTTACATTTCAGATAGTTTACTCAGTATCTACTTCTGCAGTTATTTGTGTGGGTACAGGTTCACATGCTTTCGGTTCAGCCAATAAATGTGCGGAACCGGTGGCAGGTGTAACACCCAAACCCATTATTTATATATTTCTACCTTTAGTAAAATCTTTTTCAAAATACGCAACGGAAAGTAATGTTTGATATTATAAAAGTTGTGGTTCGAGTATTACATTCTTCAATCAAAATAATACTAATGTAGTTAATTAGTAAAAATACTTGTTTATACAAATCTTAAATCAAATAATATATTTATTGATTATACAAAACAACCTAGATAAGGAGACTCTATATACAATATAAAACCCCTTTTCCCGTGTCACAATCAGAGCGGAGCTTCACCGACGACTCGACATCGAATACCACAAAATCCTGTAAAATCTGGACCCCCAACGGTCCAGCACATAACACATAAAAGAGAGTTAGACAACATACTCAAAATATAAGTGTAAGTAAAGGGTACTTAAACACTTCTCAATATTCATGCATATATCATACATCTATACATATTCACCAACATCTATCATTCCATTATAATCTACCAGACAAATTATAATTCAAACATCACTTATACGTCAACAATTATCACATAATCAATCATCCACAAAATACACCAAACATATAGTTTCACGTCGTCTCGGACAATACCAAAACATCAACAAATATCACATAACTCAATTACAAATAGGAATATACATAAAGTTCCTAATGTAATCTAACACCACAAATACATTGTTCAGATTATGGTCATGACGGACCCTGCGTTGTTCATTTTATAGTCATGACGGACTCTGCTCCTCACATACGGATTAACAATCAACATTTACCAAGTACGTGTCAAACATCATTTATCATAAAATGCACACATAATCCCTAATGCAATCTAATGCTTCACATTCATGCTATGTCCTCTAGACACCTCTAATGCATGTGGTACCATCTTCTTTATTAGAGTATCTCACCTCTAATATCCTTCTTTATCGGATAAATATAATCCGATATCCTTCTTTATTGGAATATCCAATATCACATATATTCATGAATGCATGTATATGTTTTTCATGAATTCACTCATAATCATTTTAATTAGCATTAAGCTCTTCCTTTACTAATGTGGAACACTATCCAACATTACTTCTTTATTAAGATAACACTATACCTTAATATACGTCTTTATTAGAATAACATAATTCTAATATCCTTCTTTATTAAGTTGATTAACACCTTAATATACTTCTTTGATATTTAAACAAACATCATCAACAATCAACAACAATTATAATTCACAAATATAATCAACAATTCATCAACACATCATTCTTCATCAACAAGCAATCAATCATGTAAGAATATCATTATCATGAAGAATAAGACACTGATTTGAAACTACATGCTAAGGAAGATAGCAGATTAAAATTTGTAAAATCTGCAGTATTTTTGCCTGGGGCGAAATATTTTCGCCTGAGGCGAAACATTTTCGCCTGGGGCGGAAAAATTCCTGAAGTAACTGGTTTGCTCTCTGTTCTGCCGTTTCAGGCGAAATTCTGGCGCCTGGGGCGAAATACTTGCGTTTTCTACACCAAATCGCCCAAAAATCCCATTTTTCATGTTATAAATCCCAAAAGAGTTTGTATTCAAGCATAACAAACATGGATAAACACAAAAGGACAGTTCATTTCTCAGATCTGCATCATAAACATCGAAAAAGTAAAGATTGAACATTTTTTCATCAAAACTCTCAAGAACACAAAGTTCTTGAGTTTAATCTTTCATAAACTCGTTTTTTACCCATTAAATCCGTTCATTAATCATGTTAAAAGCATGTTAAACATATTAAGAACCTTAGGAACGATTTCCATCAAGAAAATCCGTTCTAAGCTAAAACGAAAATGGGGTGGAGGAAGTTCGGGTGAGGAGAAATCGACATTCTCCCCTTCCTCGAGTCACCCACGAATATGAAATCTACTCTCTTACCTTGGATCGACGAACTCACGAAGATTGCTCCTCGAATCCCTCCTCCAAGCTCTTGCTCTAGCTCTCCTCTTGCTCTCCCTTCTCTCTACTTCTCCAAGAACCACCAAAAAGTGAGACTTTCTCTCACTACAAGGGCTAAATAGCGCCCCCCTCTAGCTCACAAGGCCCAATGGGCCTCAAGCCCAATAGCTTGGCCCAACTCGCGTTAACTCTCACTAACTCACGCGTTAACTAAAACTCTCGATAAATAACTTAAAGTTACTATCTTAGTTAAAAACCACGTCACCAAATAATTAAACACTTAAATAGTGAATAATAAATTTGGGTCGTTACAGCAGGCAGAGGTTTACATACTTTTCATACAGCCTTGGGATAAAACAGGTAATTTTTGGCTTACATGTGTATTTGTTTTGGGAGAGTGTTGTAGTTTTTGTGTATCTGTAGCATGAACGCGAGTATGAAGCATTTAAGATTCTAGACTACATCACTTTTCCCTCCCCAAGCTTTAAGTTTTGATTTCCTTATCTCTGTTAAAATCTAAGTCTTCAATAATTTTTTTCCGCTTGATATCAGGGTTTTCCGTACTTGTTTCTTTTTCGCTTGGTAGGGATTTCTGTATTGATGAGCTTTTCTCAGAATCTCAAGAATTTCACACAATCACATATAGGTGTTTTCAAAACACTGTTTTGCATTTAATGTTTTTGGCAGCATGCTGTAGTCATTCTAATTATTCTGGCACACTTTTCTTGTTTAGGAATCATTTTCATATCATAATTATTCTCTAGAGTTTTATTGTCCCATTGTTATCAATTTACTCATTTACACCTTAGGTTTTCTTACATTTAATTTTTTGACAATGTAATCTGACAGCCAAATTTTCCACGATTCTCGAGAAACCGGGACAACTTCATAAAAGTCATGCTGATCGGTGACATGGTTTAGCGAGTTAAGCTAATCTTCTTTCCTTTCTTCTTCTTTTTTTTTTTTTTTGACAACTTTTTGTTGTATTAATTTTTCTCTACATATCATATGGTGTTCACTGAGTAAGTGTTACATCTAGGCTTAATCTGGCGATCTGAATTCAATTTGAGATATAAACAAATTTTTAGGGATTTAAGTATTCACACACTTCATTCGGAATTTCATAATCACATGTTTCTTGACTCTTTTTTTGTTATAAAGTGGGCAAGAACGACTTAATACACTGGACAAGAACATCTCATATAGATCAATCAAATTTCTTCAATATTAGTTGTTTTATACTATTTTTATTTATTTTTGGGCTTTGGTTTTTCGACGTGAGAATTGAATTTTGAACGTGTTTTTCTGCAGCTTGGTTTATCGAAATAATAACCTTCCTCATAGTATGGAGGCTAGCGTTTTGATTTGGTGATATCTATTAAATTATTTATTTTTTCATGTTCTTATTATTTAACTCTTGTTTCATCTTCATGTTCTATATTCTTAATATTTTCTGGTTGATTATTTTGGGTTCTTGCTCATGAGGTTTTATTCGGTTGTTGTTTGTTGAAGTATTTCTATCTTGGAGTTTGTGCTACTATTATCGATCGTCAGAGCCTCCGACTTTGCATTACTTACGTGTACATGATCATTCTTCTGCATTAATCTCGTCATCTTTTCTCGACATTTCAGTCTTTGTTGTTTGATACTCAATATCTATTTCTGTCAGACGATGTACCTTTGATTTTTCTGTGTGGGTATTACAGGAGGATAGCCTATAAATTTGTGGTTTGCTGCGGTACCCGTGGCAAGAAGAGGTTCACGTAGTTTCCTTTAAGATTCAAAAGTACATCTCTTACTACTTGTGATATTTGTTTATCTGTATAGGAACGTGAGTATCAAGCATTCCCTATTCTAGATACATTTCTTTGCTCTATACCTCAAGGATGAGGAATTCTAGAAGTTTGGCAATTTGTTGCGTTGTTGATTTGTCACTTCCTCTGTTATGTTTTTTCTTGTCATTTGTGATATATTTAAGAATAAGATATGGTTCTTCTCTCCTAAATGGGTATCCCTCGTAGAACGTGCAACTAGAGCAAGAATTTGGTATGGAATTAGCTGCTGTTGTTGTGCTTTCATTTGGTGATCTCCTATGTTAGAAACTTATGTATTGAAACAATACACATTTCAAGTTGGAACAACAACACTATTTTGTGGGTTAATCTCTCATGTCTGTTCACATAATTCCCCAATAACCCCTTTTAAGATAAGCATTTTAAAACTACACATTTCAAGTTGGAACCATACTCAAACACATTCTACATGATTAATGTTTGCAGTGGCAATTATTATGCCAATTTTGTCCCTCTAAATTGCTAATGGAAACATGGTTATGCGCTACTTTAACTTTATGGTTTTAGTGAACCATTATAGCTAACTCTTGTTAAAAATACCATGCCAGTAAAATCAAAACTGTGATTATAAAAACTATCTTGAACTTTATTAAACTCTAGTTTAATATAAGTTGGAAACATTGGCACTAAATTTAATTTCTCCTGTCCTTGTTCATCCCCCTATGTTGCTGCATTTTGATTAGTTTGGTTACTGTAGAAAAGTTGAAATATTCAATGCCTAGATTAGATATATATCATTAGTATAGCTATTAGAGGTAATTAGAAGATAAATAGTAGTCTTATTATTAGCGGTAGAGATGATGATATTTAGATATCTCACCATTTTAGAGGATTAGCTGAGGATGCCTACAATTTCTTGGTAAATTGTCTACAGAGATTCCTACCATTTTAAAGGATCTGATACTGAAGTCAGTGTATTAGGTACTTGTGGATCTATATTTTTTAAGCCCAATGTTCCATCTTGTTTTTATATTCATTATAGATTAGTATCACACTTTTTCTCAATAATAGTGTGATCTAGTGGGCTGTATTTGTTTGCCACTATATTTTTGAATGGTATCATTATTGTTTGGCAAAAACAATAGGGACTTTTTGTCGAAATTTATAGCTATTTGCATCTGACCTATGGTTAATCATTTTTTGTGTATGTTAAATATGGCTGTGATTGATGTTCTGAAGTTTGCAGCAGAGCATGGAAGTAACTTTTATCATCTTATCAGAGAAAGGTAAAAATTAATGTGATATACCATTTTTATATGCATGTATTGATTCCTTTAGAAATGATAGCATGAAAGCAAGTAACCAAACTGCATTTGGGTCTTATTAATAATAATCAGAAGATAAATAATAGTCTTATTACCAGTCGAAGAGATGACGGTATTTAGATATTCCTTTTTCTTTTTAGTAACGTTTCGTGATTCTTGTTAAAATTGAATTGAAGTGTGAACATGTTCTGCTAAATTCTATAATCTTTTTCTTGGTTTTTCTACAACTATATATCACACTACCCCATCATATCTAGTAAGCTCAAATACATTTTTTTCTTAAAAAAAAAAAACTACCCCATCATATTACTGATTTCTCACATTTTAGTTTTCCATATGTAATCTGGCAGTATAAATTACACAAATTTGGAGAATTGTGACAACTTTGTGGGGTTCTGTATTTGTAACTATGATATTCTGATTAGCGGCCTGGTTTCAAGAAATCTTCAATGTTTCTCTTGACTTTTCTACAACTATTTGTGGAGTTATTTTCAGCACATGTTTCATCTGTTCACAGGGTATGTGTTACATTGCTTTGATGTGCAACGTAGGTCTCCTTTCTCAATCACACTGTATCTTGTTAAATTTTCAGCACATGTTTCATCTGTTGTGATGTTCACAGGGTATGTGTTACATTGCTTTGATGTGCAGCATAGGTCTCCTTTCTCAATCACACTGTCTTGCTCTTTTTTTTTTTCTTCTTTCAGTGTTTGTGTGTGTCTTTCAGTGTTTGTGTGTTTCTGTATTTGGAACTTGTGTACCACTCTCACTTAACTCTTTGCCTTTCCCAAGACGAGCAAGTTTGGACAATTTGGTTATGTCATACGTGCTGTTTGTTCTGACAATTTGTTCATTGGGAACAACTTAACTTTGACGGGGGAGGTTTTCTATAATCGAATTGTAAATTCACAATGATGAAGATGATACTTCTTAAAAGATATCCTCTTCAGTTAAGGGCCCAAGGACTTCTTTGTATTAGGAGGAAGCTGAAATTGTCTCTTCATATTGATTGGTACACGATGTTCTTGCAAATTGTTCCAATGAGTCATCATCTTCTGGAGGTTGTCCTATAGTCGCTACTGTTGCTGGGCTATAATTTGGTCATCACTGTTGAGACTCTTGCATTTCAATCTTTTTTTGCATAATCAGCGTCTACTTTTGTCAGCTCTTTTGAGTTTTTTGTGTAGGCGTTGCAGGGGAAGTAGCCTATAAATGTGTGGCAGGCAGAGGTACACACCTTCCCGTTCTGCCTTGGTTGAAATTGGTGTTACATCTTTTATGGATCGGTTATCAAGAATTATTTGTAAATTTTTAGATTATTTTATATAATTCGTCATTGGATAATCGAGATATGCGTTTATATGTTTTGCAGCGAGTCGGAGTCCGGATATCGATCATTGATTCAACATATTATAGCGAATTTCTTTAGATAGACAAATAAAATTTCATCTGTGAGTTCTTTATTATTCCTTATAAACGAATTGAACTGTGAATGTGTTTTTCTGCAGCTTGGGTTGTCAAGATTTTAACTTTCTTCACAGTTTGGAGCCTCGAGATTTTATTTGCGCTCTCTAGTAAAAAAAATAATTCTTATCAATCTTTTTTTTTAATTCAATTTTTCTGTTGATTCTTGTAGCATATATTTCTTGGTTTTTTATTTACTCTTTGGTGTTACTGTGGAGGATGTGGTTCTCTTGATATCTTGATCCCTTTTACGTTTAATTTGTTGGCTAAATGCTGGAGTTCTCATGTGATTTTTCTGTTTTAGGGACTTGGGTGTTTCCAATTTAGTATCAGATAATGGTAATGTTTTGGTAAAGTTGATACATGGTTATAACCCCAGTGTTGAATTGTGAATGAAAACTGCATCTTTGTTCTATGTTCTGCCATGTCTTCTGTTTTGAAGCAGTAACTTATTGGGTAGTATGAAGCAATCAGGTTAGTTTTGGCATACTCTTCTTGATTGGGAATCATTTTCATATCATTCATTCTCTGGAGTTCTGTTGTCCCTGTGTTTTCAAATCACTCCTTTACACCTTAGGTTTTCTTACATTTATGTTTTTTATAATGTAATCTAACAGCCAAATTTATGTGAAGAGTTCAACTTGTAAAATCTATCATTCAAGGCATGTTAGTTTATTCCTTTCATATTTATGTGGCCTGCGTCTCTCTTACGTCAATTGGATGTGTGTACTCGTAAGTTTATTTGATATTCATACTTGGAAGGTTTGTACAGTTGCTTGGAATTCAGTTTGCGCCCCTTTTGATGTGGTAGGTTTGGGTACCAAGTCTTCGAAACAGCTTAATAGGTTTGGGTACCAAGTCTATGAAACAGTTTAAGAGGTTTGGCTATCCCTCGTAGAACCTGCAACTGGAGAAAGAAGTTGGTAAGTATTGATATGTTTTTCCAAGAATGTAGATATAAAAAAATTCACATAATCACACTACTCTTGACTCTTCTTTTACACACCGGTTATCGATGACTATTTGATTAATATCTGGTTAAAATTCTTATTTGATAATCGAGAGATTCATTTATCTATTTTGCAGCAAGTTGAGAAGTCTTGAAATCTAGAACGATTTGATATAATGACAAAAATGGAGAATGGTTCCAGATAGATAAATTTAACTTCTTCAATACCAATCGTTCTTTATCATTTTTATTTTTGGGCTGTGATTGTGAGACTATGAATTAAATTTTGAACATATTTTTAATATTTCTTATTTTGTCTTTATCACTGGTATTCTGTTTCAGTTAGGTATCAGATTGTGGTGATGTTTTGCGAAACTAGATTCATGATAATAAGTGCCTCTGGTTGAATTATGAATACTGAATGTACTGTATCGTGTTTTGAAACAGTAGTTTTGGGTTGTTTCAAGCAATAAGGTTTATTTTGGTACACTCTTCTTGGGTAGTTCCGGGTAGTTTCAAGCAAATCAGGTTACTTGGATTGTAAATTAACTTCAATTTAATTATCCTCTGTTTAGTTTTAATGTTTATCGATGGGCGGTGAGGGTTGGTGACGACTTAATTTTGTGGGGCGGGGTTTTATATAGTTTTACATAATCTTGTACTGTTTTGTTGTTTTTATTGTTATATGTGATTTGAGATTTGTACTTCTAAAAAGATATCCGTTTCATTACTGTATTAGGAGGAATCCAAAATTGTGTCATATGGGTACATGATGTTGCAAAGTGGGTACATGTCGTTGCAAAGTGGATACAATTTGTTCCAGTGAATGATCATCTTCTATAGGCTTTAATTTTGGTCATCTCTTCTACGACGCTTTATATTTCAGCTAGTTTACTCAGTATCTACTTCTGCAGTAGTTCTTTTGAGTTATTTGTGTGGGTATTACAGGGGAGAGGTTCACATACTTTTCGTTCAGCCTATAAATGTGTGGTTTGCTGCGAAATCGGTGGCAGGCAGAGGTTTACATACAGGTAATATTTGGCTTACCGGTATGTATGTCTTTTGGGATAGTGTTGTGGTTTTTGTGTATCTGTAGTATGAAGCATTTAAGATTCCAGACAACACTTTTCCCTCCCCAAGCTTTGAGTTTTGATTTTCTTATCTCTTTTAAAATCTTTTAGTGTTCAATAACTGTTTTTCGCTTGATTTCAGGGTTTGTTGTACTTGTTTACTTTTTCACTTGGTAGGGTTTACGTATTGATACGCATTTCCCAGAATTTCAAGAATTTCACACAATCACATCTTGACTCTTCACTCTAAATCGGTTATCAAGATTTTGTTTTATATAATTTTTTGATATAAGTATTCATTTGATTATCGTGAGATGTGTTTATCTGTTTTTCAGCGAGCTGAGAAGGTTTGATGTCTAGAACGACCGGATACAATGAACAATAACATTTTCATATAGAAATTTCAAATTTCTTCGATATGAGTCGTGCTTTGCTATTTTTATTTATATTTGGGCTTTGATTTGAAGACATTGTAAATTGAATTTTTTACATGTTTTTCTGCAACATAGTTTGTAAAAATGATATCCTTCTTCATAGCATGGAGTCTAGCCTTTTGAATTGGTGATCAGTATTAACTTCTTTTTGTTTTCAAAATATCTCTTCTGGTTTTATTTACCTCTTGCCTGATCTTCATCTTCTGTATTCGTAATTTTTTTCTTGTTGATTATTTTGCTTTCTTGCTTCTGAGGTTTGTTATTAGTTCCAATCTTGAAATTTTCTGCTCTTATTTTAATGACCTTGGAATCTTGTTCTTTTAATTCCTCAGTTGTGTCAAATATACTTTAAATTTTATCATGTACGTATCGGTGTTTTCTTAACACTGTTTTGCGTTAAATATTTTTGGCAGCATGCTGCAGTTATTCCAATTGTCTGGCAGATAATTGTGAAATGAAATGTGGAGTTGTTTACTACAGTGTAGTGAAATAAGACAATAATAATGTTTTGTGTAGTATCAAGCAATCAGTTTGTACACTCTTTCATTTGTTCTATGTGTTCTTTTAGTGTCCAGTCTTCTAGGAAAGTCTATTGATGTGCGATGAGGGTTGGTGGTTATATAACTGAAAGTTCAGACTTATTTTTGTGGCCTATAATCTGACATTGCAAGAAATTGGAACAACTTTGTGGGGCTCTTTTTGTATCACTATGCTCTTTTTATATAACTGAAAAGTTCAACAAACTTTGGATAACTATTTTACTCTTCGTTCTATATTCTTGTGTTACAGGCATCATCCTGTGAACAAATTAATGAGTACACACATGAACCGTCATGTTTTGCTGGCTGTGTTATATGTTTTCAACTGTTGATGGCCTTAATTTGATGATCTGAACTTCGATTTGAACATTTTGGCATCTCTTTACCCTCCACAAGGACGAGGAGTTCTGGACAGCTTGGTTTGGCACTTTTTTGTTATGTGTGATTTTCCACTTTTTTGTTATAATTTTCTCTTTCTACTTTCCAGTCATTTGTGATATATATTAATAAGAGTTTTTCTCCTAAATTAGAAGCATATTGGAGAACTAGAATCTGCTGTACTTTCCTAAATTGGTATGCCTCACAAATTGTGAAATCACAAAACCGACCTGATCACAAGAAACCATCATTTGGCTAATCTTATCAAATATCGGGACCAACCAGACCGACCTGGTCTTTTTGCTCCTCAAAGCTTGCAATTGTATCTGAGATTTGACCAGCTGATAGTTGCCGCTGAATTTGAACTCTGGCAGGTTGGCAATTTTCATTTTTCTTTACATATTCAAGGTGTTTGTTTTACATATTCTATCTGCAATTTATGTGCCTCCTTATGAAAGCAATTTAGAACTAGAGCATGAAAAGGAGCAAAATTTTATGATGGCGAATCTCATATATGCTCTAATCTTGAAAATAAGACTAATTGCAGAACAATGGTATTTTACTTTCCCTCGTTTTATATTCCTGGTAGCATATAGATATTTGTTTTCCAAATCTTACTATCTGCTTTTGTTTATGTTTTGTCTCTACTTAGCTCTCAAGGTCTTCACTTCTTGCTGAACTGGTAAGATATTCTCATTATTTGAAGCACAAAGCACTATATATTCTTTTATACGGTCATTGTAATTTATATTATTATGAAGTGTATTCTTATGGAGTGGATTTTCAAGTAAGAAGTTGAACTATGTACAAGTTTGTTTTTTTCGTTTTAATATTTGGCGTCGTTGGTCATATTGATTTGAATTTCTTTCCTCGTCAACTTATTGCCAAATCACAAACTTATAACAGATTTTGATATTTGCATTTCACATGTTGGCTGTGAATATTTGTTGTGTGGTAATTATTTTAACCTTGATTTACCTTCATTAGTATGATTGTCGATATTTCATGTATTAGATGGAAAATTATTATAATGATTAAAATACATTGTGTAGAAAATAATAAGTGAACACTGTTGTGTGTTATTCCTCAGCTCAAGGCTGGTTTAAATAGGAAGAGTACAAACATAAAAGGAAATAATAGATAAGCTTAGAATCTCGTAGAAATAACAAACTAGGAAACTAAATATTTTCCAACACCCCCCCCCCCCCCTCAAGTTGGTGCATAGATATCTGTCATGCCCAACTTGCCGATCAAATGCTCAAAGGTGGGTCTTGCCAAACTTTTGGTTAAGATATTTGCTGACTCGAAGTTACAAAAGGTAGACATATGATTCCGGCATCTAACTTCTCTTTTATGAAATGTCGATCGATCTCAATATGCTTGGTTCTGTCATGTTGAACTGGGTTATGAGCTATGCTAATAGCGGCTTTACTGTCAGAGTATAATTTCAATGGAAGCTCAATTTTCATCTTAAGCTCTTCTAGAACTCTGTGGATCCATAATCCTTCACATATACCTTGAGCCATAGCTCTAAACTCAGCTTCTGCACTACTTCTTGCTACAACTCCTTGTTTCTTGCTCCTCCATGTCACAAGATTACCCCAAACATAGGCACAATATCCAGAGGTTGATCTTCTATCAGTAATCGAACCTGAAGGAAAATAGCGTGTATAAAAGAGATTAAAACGCAGCGGAATTAAAATTTCCTTCACTGAATCCTTGCGAATGGGCATGATCAGGGTTAAACGTTATACCTTTGTAGAACTGAAACAGCAAACTCTTTGCTTCTGTTATTGATCACAAGCACCACACGACGGCAGCACCTCTAGCTAGTCCACACGAACAGGTCTTCAACTTTCAGCGCTAGCTGCTACAAGATGAAGGCTTAGGAAGTGCGGTTAGGGTTTCAGAGTTTTAGGGTTTCTCTGAAAACGAATTGTGAAAAAGCAAAAAACAAACTGAACTACACAAGCTTCTATTTATAGAGTTTCTTGTGTGGTCAGTTGGGTCAAACGGTGTTTGGTCTTCTTAAGCCCAAAACTGTTTTTTCACTAATCGCACCCTCAAAATAAGTCTTACTTATTTCTTCCATATCGACTGTCCTTATATGTGTGACCCTGTAGGTTCTTATGACGTTGGCAATAATATTAATCTTAATATTATAAACAGTGAGCGGTATCTAGCAACACATCACTGCTACCCAAGTCACAAGAATGTCACGTGATCTGACAAACCTTTCCGTGATAAAATTCATGTGTATTATTACCCTTTTACCCTTATGTCTATATTGAACACAAGACATAGTACGTCACCCTTGTTAAGTTCAATATTGGGCCCATAGACATATCTCCTGTTATGTAGGAGGGGTAAATTCCATAGACATACCCTTAGCATGATTCGTGGAATACCCATCAACCAACTTTATAGTCATCCTGTTACGGATAACTTTGAATGGCGACAAAGTACTACACTCCTACATCTAGGGAACATAGGGTTTCAGGTCGAAGGGTGGAATACACCACTTATCACTATGAGAATATCTTATGACATTTCATAACATACTATGTAGTATTCTCATGGTGGGTCAATCCGATATAAATATTACTCTTAATATTTATATCTATGTGAAGACTTGATAACTCTTTATCTATGATCCGTGAGATGTGATCATCAGTCTACCAACATAATAGTCTCTATGTTTTGATGTTATCCCAATTCACAGTAAAACTCGACTACAGATGTTTTAAGAATAGTGTTCTCATGTGTAATGGATTCTCACGATTAAGTCACACTATTATTATTTACTATTCTAGGGACTCTATTATTATTTAACACATAAACATAATAAAGAAAAGCCTTTATTTAATAAGTAAATTGTCCAATACAAGTATCATGCAATTATAAATAATTGGCCTCTAGGGCTTACACCAACAATCTCCCACTAGCACTAGAGCCAATCAGGCATACTCCTAATACCTATGCCCCTAGTGTGGCCCTCATGCTTCGGCTGAGCAAGAGGCTTTGTAAGTGGATCAGCAGCATTGTCAAGTGTTGGTACTCTACATATCTTCACATCTCCTCTATCAATTATTTCTCGAATAAGATGATAGCGCCTGGGTATGTGTTTGGACTTTTGGTGAGATCTAGGTTCCTTAGCTTGTGCGATTGCACCATTGTTGTCACAAAATAATTCAATGGGATCCACAATGCTAGGGAATATGCCAAGTTCAGTAATGAACTTCTTTATCCAAACAGCTTCCTTTGCTGCATTTGATGCAGCAATGTACTCAGCTTCGGTTGTAGAATCAGCAACTGTATCTTGCTTTGAACTCTTCCAGCTCACAGCGCCACCATTTATGCAAAACACATAGCCTGATTGCGACATAAAGTCATCCCTATCTGTTTGGAAGCTAGCATCAGTGTAACCAATTACATTTAGCTCTTCTTGGCCTCCATATATTAGGAATGAGTCTTTAGTCCTCCTTAAGTATTTAAGGATGTTCTTGACAGCCACCCAATGAGCCTCACCAGGATCAGACTGATAACGGCTTGTTGCGCTTAAGGCATATGAAACATCAGGTCGAGTACATATCATGGCATACATGATAGATCCTATAGCCGATGCATAAGGGATCTTACTCATGCGGTCCCTTTCTTCCTTAGATGAAGGAGACTGTGTCTTTGAAAGACATAGGCCATGTTGCATAGGAATGAATCCTTTCTTGGAATTATGCATATTAAAGCGTCTTAACACTTTATCTATGTATGTACTCTGGCTTAGGCCAAGCAGTTTCTGTGATCTATCTCTATAGATTCTTATTCCTAATATATAGGCTGCTTCACCCAGATCTTTCATAGAAAAGCAATTCCCTAACCAAGTTTTAACTTGTTGCAAGGTAGGGATGTCGTTTCCTATTAGTAATATGTCATCTACATATAATACTAGGAATGCGACTATGCTCCCACTAACCTTCTTGTAAACACAAGGCTCATCTTCATTTTGAATGAATCCGTACTGCTTTACAGTTTCATCAAAACGAAGATTCCAACTTCTGGAAGCTTGCTTCAATCCGTAGATTGATCAATGTAATTTGCATATCTTTTTGGCTTCTCCTGGAATGCAAAAGCCTTCAGGTTGTGTCATGTACACATCCTCAAGGAGACTCCCATTAAGGAAGGCAGTTTTTACATCCATCTGCCAGATTTCATAATCATAGTATGCAGCGATCGCAAGTAAGATCCGAATGGATTTGATCATCGCAACTGGTGAAAATGTTTCATCATAGTCTACCCCATGAATTTGTTTGAAACCTTTAGCAACCAATCGCGCTTTGTAGGTCTGTACCTTTCCATCCATGTCAGTCTTCTTCTTGAAGACCCACTTGCATCCTATGGGTTTGATCCCATCAGGAGCTTCCACCAAGTTCCAAACTTGATTTGTGTACATGGAATCCATTTCAGATTTCATGGCTTCTAGCCACTTCTCAGATTCAGGGCCAGTAATAGCCTCTTGGTAAGTCACAGGCTAATCTTGATCCATGAGTAATACATCACCTTGCTCTGATATGAAATATCCATATCTTTCAGGTTCTTGACGTATCCTGTTAGACCTACGCGGTTCTTGTGTTACTTGAGTAGGACTCTCTGTCACAACCTCTTGTGCATCCTGCTCTTGTTCCTCCATTGGTGTGTCATTACTTTGTGGATCATGAATTTCTTCAAGATCTACTTTCCTCCCACTGATTCCTTTGGAAACAAAATCCTTTTCTAGGAATACTCCTGTCCTAGCGACAAACACTTTGCCCTCGGAAGGATTGTAGAAGTAATATCCTTTTGTCTCTTTAGGATATCCCACAAAGAAACACTTGTCAGATTTAGGTTCAAGTTTAGTAGAAATTTGGCGTCTTACATAAACTTCGCAACCCCAAATCTTTAAGTAAGACATATGTGGTTTCTTGCCACTCCACATCTCATATGGTGTCTTTTCAACCGTTTTAGAAGGAACACGGTTAAGTGTATAAGCTGCTGTTAATAGGGCGTGTCCCCAAAAGGAGTTTGGAAGATCAGCGTGACTCATCATAGACCGCACCATGTCCAACAAGGTTTGGTTTCTTCTCTCAGACACACCATTCCATTGTGGTGTTCCAGGAGGAGTGAGTTGGGATAAGATCCCACACTCTTTTAGATGGTCATCAAACTCTAGGCTTAAATACTCACCTCCTCGATCTGATCGAAGGGTTTTGATTTTCTTTCCTAGTTGGTTTTGTACTTCATTTTTAAATTCTTTGAACTTTTCAAAGGATTCCGACTTATGCTTCATTAGGTATACATACCCATATCTACTGTAGTCATCAGTAAATGTGATGAAGTACTGAAAACCTCCTCTGGCATGTGTGTTAAATGGTCCACACACATCAGTATGTATGAGAACCAACAGATCATTTGCCCTTTCACCTTTACCAGTGAATGGGGCCTTTGTCATTTTCCCCATTAAGCAAGATCTGCATTCTTCAAATGATTCATAATCAAATGGATCCAAGAGCCCATCTTTACGGAGCTTGGAAATATGTTTCTCGCTTATATGGCCTAAGCGACAATGCCAAAGGTAAGTAGGATTTAACTCATTTCGTTTTATCCTTTTAGTATCGATGTTATAAATTGGCATTTCAAGGTCAAGAATATATAATCCATTACTCATTTGTGCATTGGCATAAAAGATATCATTCATATAAATGGAGCAACAATTGTTCTTTATTATGAATGAAAAACCAAGTTTATCCAAACAAGAAACATAAATAATATTCCTGCTAATGGCAGGTACATAAAAACAGTTCTCTAACTGTATTATTAGTCCACTAGGTAAAGTTAAAGCATAAACTCCTACAGCTAATGCGACAACTCTTGCTCCATTTCCCACTCGTAGGTCGACTTCACCTTTAGCCAATCCTCTACTCCTTTGCAGCCCCTGCACATTAGTACAAATGTGAGAACCACATCCGGTATCTAATACCCATGTAGAAGAAGTAGATAAATTAATTTCAATAACAAAGATACCTGCTGAATTGGAGCTCTCTACTCCATTCTTTTTATCTTCCAGGTATTTTGGGCAGTTCCTCTTCCAATGTCCAGTCCTGTTACAGTGGAAGCACCTACCCTCCTTTGCAACTCCCTAGTGGGCTTCAAAGCTTGAGGGGTAGGTTTGGGTTTGGCAACTTCCTTGCCCTTCCCTTTGCCTCCCTTCCCTTTGTTGCCCTTCCCTTTGTTTCCATTGCCAATCATAAGAACATGGTTGGACTTCCCTTTTGTTTTCATGTTCTGCTCAGCTTGCCTCAACATGCCTAGCAGTTGTGGCAGAGTCTTCTCCATGTCCGACATGGTGAAGTTCAGAACAAACTAATTAAAACTCTCCGGCAACGATTGCAGGATCAGATCAGTTGCAAGCTCATTTCCGAGTGGAAATCCCAATTTTTATAAGTTCCCCACGTACCCAATCATCTTGAGCACATGTGGACTTACTAGAGATCTCTCAGATAGCTTGGCTAAAAACAGGGCTTTGGAAACCTCAAACCTCTCAATCCTGGCTTGCTCTTGGTAGAGCGTCTTCAAGTGTTCGATCATATCGAACGCATACATGTCCTCATGTTGCTTCTGAAGCTCAGAGGTCATGGTAGCCAGCATGAGGCACTTTGCATCCATGGCATCATCAAGACGCTTCTGATAAGCATCCCTTTGAGCCTTAGGAGCATTGGCCGCAGGTTCATCCTCAGGGTTAGGTTGGGGTTCCTCAATAGCATACAACTTTTTCTCGTGCATGAGGACTATCCTAAAGTTACGATGCCAATCGAGAAAATTTGTCCCAGACAATTTCTCTTTGTCAAGAATGCTTCGCAAAATGTTGTTTGAAGAATTGGTGTTTGACATGGTGATCTACAATTGTAAAAGTGAAAATATAAGTATTGAACAATTTTAATACACATTTAATTAGGCCTTTAATTAAACATGTGCTCCCACTATTTTACTCAAAACAAATGACCCTCGACATTTGATTCGGAAAATCCCGTTGGAAGATTTTCTAGTGAGAATGAGATCCATATTTCACTTCGTTTTAAGTCAGCGTTGGGCTGATTACACAAAATTTAGTTATTTAGGTAGGAAACTCCTTTCCAATTGTATCTCATACAACTCTCATATCCTTTCTATTGGGTGAATAACGCTTATTCTAATCCATCACATGGAATAACCCAATACTTGCTTCTAAAGTCATATAATCTTATTATATTTTCTTTAGTTAAGTTAGACCCATTAAATAGCGATCAGATAAACAAATTACCTCACCGCAACTTATCAATATTGACAATGCACTTCGCGTTGGCAAAACCTACATTGATCGATATTGATCTTGAAGGGCGCTATTCGTTGGAAAGCGATAAAACTTAATATTAATTCCTTTGAGGGCTTTTATAATTAATTTGATCTCACCTTACCACGGCTTACATACAATGACGTCACTCCATACATAACATGCATCAACATACATAATATAATAAAGTGACATGGTTATGGCCCCTAGCGTGATTGTTCCCTCAAGCCAATGAGAGAACCTATGCTATATCTAAGAACGACCTATACTTCTCCAAGATAGATCTTCATTGCTAGGGGTGCTCGCGGTTCGGTTTGGATCGGTTTTGAGGCAAAAACTCATTCGATCCAAAAATAAATTCATTTGCGGTTTGGTTCGGTTTTGGATGACAAATAAAAAAAATCCGATCCAATCCGATCCAATATTACGCGGTTTAATTTGGATCGGTTTTTGGATATCCAAATTATAAATTATAATTTTTTTAATAAATATAAATATTATAAAAAACGCTACAAAATAATAGTTTGACATTTTTGACAAAATAAATATTAAGTTTGATGTAAAATATAACATATAATATATTGAAAATTAATATTTTGGAATGACAATTACCAATTATATTCGAAACATACAAAAAGTAAAAAAAAAATAGATTAAATTAAACTAACATATAGTATTAACAAAATTTAAAATAGATTAAATTAAACTAACCTATAGTATTAACAAAATTTAAAATGAAAAAAGGTTAATGCAATATATATATTTATACTAATAAAAAGATAAATAAATATTAAAATATATGTATGCGGTTTGGTTTGGCTTGGATCAGTTTTAAGAAATCAATCCGAAATTCGATCCGATCAGCGGTTATGATTGATCACCTTACACAGAGTTAGCCGGGGGTTCCGCTGCCCGGTCAGCGGACGGTGGTTCCGCTGACCGGTCAGCGGACGGGGTTCAAAGGGGCAGCGCCCCTTGCGGGGCCTCCGGGGCTCCGCCCCGGAAGCTGAATTTCAATGAACACTTCATCAGTGAATCCTAATCGCACCAACACTTGATGCTTCAGATATAAACCCTAGCCGTACTCTGTTTGTATAACAACACAACTCTTGTATTGTTACAAACCCTAATACAGTAATCATTCATCAAAACGTTTCAGGATTTTGTTCATTATAGACGATTGGATATATGATGCTTCACCAGTTATCGGTTCCGAAGCTCACGCTCACAATCATTCATGCTCACGACAATCACTTAAAACTTTCAATGAACAATATGTTCTGTTTATATAACAACACAACACTTGTATTGTTATAAACCCTAATACAACGACCATTCATCAAAACGTTTCAGGATTTTGTTCATCACAGACGATTGGATATATGATGCTTCACCAGTTATCGGTTCCGAAGCTCACGCTCACAATCATCCATGCTCACGACAATCACTTAAAACTTTCAACGAATGATACTATCAGTATATCACATACACTGATGTCGTATCAGAATTATACCATATATCACATATATGTTAAGATTGATCATTCAAATTTTATTAATCTTTGTTATTATTATTATTAATACCGATTCTGATCATATTAATAAAACTGTAAATAACAACAAAACCGATTCATGGTTTCACAAGTGGCTCTGATACCACTGAAGGAAAATAGCGTGTATAAAAGAGATTAAAACGCAGCGGAATTAAAATTTCCTTCACTGAATCCTTGCGAATGGGCATGATCAGGGTTAAACGTTATACCTTTGTAGAACTGAAACAGCAAACTCTTTGCTTCTCTTATTGATCACAAGCACCACACGACGGCAGCACCTCTAGCTAGTCCACACGAACAGGTCTTCAACTGTCAGTGCTAGCTGCTACAAGATGAAGGCTTAGGAAGTGCGGTTAGGGTTTCAGAGTTTTAGGGTTTCTCTGAAAACGAATTGTGAAAAAGCAAAAAACAAACTGAACTACACAAGCTTCTATTTATAGAGTTTCTTGTGTGGTCAGTTGGGTCAAACGATGTTTGGTCTTCTTAAGCCCAAAACTGTTTTTTCACTAATCGCACCCTCAAAATAAGTCTTACTTATTTCTTCCATATCGACTGTCCTTATGTGTGTGACCCTGTAGGTTCTTATGAAGTTGGCATTAATATTAATCTTAATATTATAAACAGTGAGCGGTATCTAGCAACACATCACTGCTACCCAAGTCACAAGAATGTCACGTGATCTGACAAACCTTTCCGTGATAAAATTCATGTCCCTTTTACCCTTATGTCTATATTGAACACAAGGCATAGTACGTCACCCTTGTTAAGTTCAATATTGGGCCCATAGACATATCTCCTGTTATGTAGGAGGGGTAAATTCCATCTAGGTCACTCATGTCCCTTAGCATGATTCGTGGAATACCCATCAACCAACTTTATAGTCATCCTGTTACAGATAACTTTGAATGGCGACAAAGTACTACACTCCTACATCTAGGGAACATAGTGGTTTCAGGTCGAAGGGTGGAATACACCACTTATCACTATGAGAATATCTTATGACATTTCATAACATACTATGTAGTATTCTCATGGTGGGTCAATCCGATATAAATATTACTCTTAATATTTATATCTATGTGAAGACTTGATAACTCTTTATCTATGATCCGTGAGATGTGATCATCAGTCTACCAACATAATAGCCTCTATGTTTTGATGTTATCCCAATTCACAGTAAAACTCGACTACGGATGTTTTGAGAATAGTGTTCTCATGTGTAATGGATTCTCACGATTAAGTCACACTTAACGTTCCATTCAATGAACTTACTATTCTAGGGACTCTATTATTATTTAACACATAAACATAATAAAGAAAAGCCTTTATTTAATAAGTAAATTGTCCAATACAAGTATCATGCAATTATAAATAATTGGCCTCTATGGCTTACACCAACAGAACCTGCCCAATCAGCATCGGTAAAGATAGACACATTTCTTTCACTAGTCTTCTTAAAAAATAATCCCTTTCCAGGATTTGCTTTCAAATATCGCAGTATCCTATAGACTGCCTCAAGATGTTCCTCAAAAGGAGAATGCATAAACTGACTTACTACACTAACCGAGAAAGCAATGTCAGGTCTAGTGTGTGACAAATAAATCAGTTTCCCAACCAATCTCTGGTACCTTCCAGTATCAACAGGAACACTACCTTCTTCCCAAAGTTTTGCATTAGAATCCATGGGAGTATCTGCTGGTCGACATCCACTCATTCCTGTTTCTTTCAATAAATCTAGAATGTATTTTTGTTGGGAAACTACAATACCATCTTTTGATCGAGCAACCTCCATACCAAGAAAATATCTCATGGATCCCAGATCCTTGATTTCAAAGTCTAATGCTAATTTCTCTTTTACTCTTGCCATTTCAACTATATCATCTCCAGTAAGGACGATATCATCAACATAAACAATTAGGACAACAATTTTTCCATCTTGTGAGAATTTTGTGAACAAGGTGTGGTCATCTTGTCCTTGAATGTACCCTTGTTTCTTCATGGAATAAGTGAATTTTTCAAACCAAGCTCTAGGAGACTGCTTTAATCCATACAAAGACTTATTTAGTTTGCATACATTTGATCCAAACTTGTCTTCAAAGCCAGGAGGAATGTCCATATATACTTCTTCTTCTAAATCACCATTGAGAAAAGCATTCTTAACATCCAACTGATGTAGGGGCCAATCTAAGTTAGCAGCAAGAGACAAGAGAATTCTGACAGTGTTCAATTTTGCAACAGGAGCAAAAGTCTCTGAGTAGTCTATACCATAGGTTTGAGTAAAACCCTTAGCCACCAATCGAGCCTTGTACCTTTCGATTGACCCATCTGAATTATACTTCACAGTAAACACCCATTTGCATCCAACCGTCTTCTTGCCATCCGGTAGTGTCATAACACTCCAGGTTTTGTTCTTTTCAAGAGCTTTCATCTCCTCAAGTACAGTGTCCCTCCACTTTGGAACTTCTAGAGCAACCTGTACATTTTTTGGAATCTCTACACTAGACAATTTTGAGGTGAAGGCGGAAAAAGACGAAGACAAATTTGAATATGATATAAAATTGGACAATGGGTATTTAGTGCAAGATCTAACAGGTTTTCTAACAGCCACAGGATCATCGATATCAGGATACAAAATACGACTCTCAGAAACAGAGATAGACTTACCTTTTCTTTTTTTAGGAAGTTGATCATCCCCCGGTTCAGATTCATGACAGTGTTGAGATGTGGACTCATCACTTTCTTTGTGATTCTTTCTCACAAAAACCTTTCCTTTCCAAGTCTTGTTTCCTGCTGCAAACCTATTATCTTTATATGACTCATTATTTTGTGGCATTTCAATTAGATCACCATTATCATCGTTTTCAAGATTCTCATTGTTTTCTTCATGAGAAAATTTAGGCTCGGATTCACCAAGTTCACTACTCATAACAGGAGTAGGATTAGATAAAGAATCATGGCCATTTTTCGTTGGTGCAGAAGTATAAGTCTTAGAACATTGTGATACCGGCAAAGATAAATTATTAAAAAAACTCATGTCCTCAGTTTGAAACGAATCTTCATTTAAATTCCCCCCCTGAAGATGCGGGTCAAAAAAAGGTTTGTTTTCAAAGAATGTAACATCCATGGTGACAAACATTTTCTGGTTTTTTGGATCAAAACATTTATATCCCTTCTGGGTTGGAGAATACCCAACAAAAACACATTTTATAGCACGCGGTTCGAGTTTGCTAATATTCTTATGTTCATGAACAAATGCAGTGCAACCAAAGATTTTTAAGGTCAAATCGTTTGAAACACGATCATTAGGAAAACATTCTTTGAAAATATGAATTGGAGTTTTAAAATTAAGAACTTTGGAGGGCACTCTGTTAATTAAGTATGCAGCGGTTAAAACTGCTTCACCCCACAAATAATTTGGTACTTTACTTGCGAAAAGTAAAGCTCTAGCCACCTCCAACAAGTGCCTATTTTTCCTTTCTGCAACTCCATTTTGTTGGGGAGTGTTAGGACATGAACTTTGATGCACAATTCCATTTTCACGAAAAAAATCACTCAACATTGTGTTAAAATATTCTTTGCCGTTATCACTTCTAAATACTTGAATATTTGTTTGATATTGATTTTGCACCATTTTAACAAAATCTTTTACGGCCTGACAAACGTCAGATTTCCCCTTTAACAAGTACACCCAACAAACTCTTGAGTGATCATCTATAAATGTGATAAACCATTTTTTATGAGAAAGTGTACTCGTTCGGTTAGGGCCCCAAACATCATTGTGAATAACAGAAAAAGGTTTTGATGGTTTGTAGGGCTGTAATGGAAAATGAGAACGATGATGTTTTGCAAATTCACATGCTTCACATTTAAACAATGACAAATCCTTATTACGAAATAACTCAGGAAATAAGTGTTTTAAATAAGGAAAACTAGGATGACCTAATCGTGAATGCCATAACATAACATCATCATTATTATTATTCAGAACTAAAAAAGATTCAAAGCATGAACTTATTGGTTTGGAAGGTAGTTGTGATTCAGGTTCAATGTCGAAGTAGTAGAGTCCTCCACTCTCCTTAGCACTACCAATCATCTTCCCCGAGTTCAAATCCTGAAAAACACAATGAGTACGGAAAAAATTAGTTTGACAATTTCTATCTTGGGCTAATTTACTGACAGACATGAGACTACAAGATAGATTTGGGACATGAAGAACATCTTTAAGGGTTAGACTTGGAGACAACACAATCGAACCTTTACCCGCAATGGCTGAAAAGGATCCATCTGCAATTTTTATTTTATGGTTACCTGCACATGGACTATAAGAAGAAAACAGAGTAGAATCACCTGTCATGTGATCACTTGTGTAACGACCCAAATTTATTATTCACTATTTAAGTGTTTAATTATTTGGTGACGTGGCTTTTAAGTAAGATAGTAACTTTAAGTTATTTATCGAGTACTTTAGTTATTAAGCGAGTAGAGTGAGTTAACGTGTTATTGGGCCAAGCAATTGGGCTTGAGGCCCAATGGGCCTTAAAGACTTGTGAGGAGGGCGCCATATGGCCAAGGGGAAGAGAGGGAACATTTCATTTTTCTTGTTCTTGAGAAAGCTAGAGAGAAGGGAGAGCAAGAGGAGAGCTAGAGCAAGAGCTTGGAGGAGGGATTCGAGGAGCAATCTTCGTGAGTTCGTCGATCCAAGGTAAGAGAGTAGATTTCATATTCGTGGGTGACCCGAGGAAGGGGAGAATGTCGATTTCTCCTCACCCGAACTTCCTCCACCCCATTTTCGTTTTAGTTTGGAATGGATTTTCTTGATGGAAATCGTTTCTAAGGTTCTTAATATGTTTAACATGCTTTTAACATGGTTAATGAACGAAAATAATGGTTAAAAACGAGTTTATGAAAGATTAAACTCAAGAACTTTGTGTTCTTGAGAGTTTTGATGAAAAAGTGTTCAATCTTTACTTTTTCGATGTTTATGATGTAGATCTGAGAAATGGACTGTCCTTTTGTGTTTATCCATGTTTGTTATGCTTGAATACAAACTCTTTTGGGATTTATAACATGAAAAATGGGATTTTTGGGTGATTTGGTGTAGAAAACGCCAGAGTTTCGCCCCAGGCGAAAATGTTTCGCCCCAGGCGAAAATGTGATCAGTGAGCAAACCAGTACTTCAGGAATTTTTCCGCCCCAGGCGAAAATGTTTCGCCTCAGGCGAAAATGTTGCAGATTTCACAAATTTTCATCTGCTGTCTTCCTTTGCATGTATTTTCAAATCAGTGTCTTATTCTTACATGATTGTTGATGCATGTTGATGCTTATAATGCTCATTGCTAATCGTTAATTGATTGTTAATCATGTATGAAGTATAAATGAAGTATATTAAGGTGTTAATCAACTTAATAAAGAAGGATATTAGAATTATGTTATTCTAATAAAGACGGATATTAAGGTATTGATTATCTTAATAAAGACGGACGTTGGATAGTGTTCCACGTTATTGTTGACGGGCTATATGCCAAAATTGTTGATGAATATATTCATGAGTTTTGAGTGCATGCATCATGAATATTTAGGGATATTGGCTTGTCCAATAAAGAAGGATATCGAACTATATTTGTTTGATAAAGACGGATATCGGAGGTGAAATACTCTGATAAAGACGATGGTACCACATGCATTAGAGGTGTCTAGAGGACATAACATGAATGTGAAGCATTAGATTGCATTAGGGATTATGTGTGCATTTTATAATAAATGATGTTTGACACATACTTGGTAAATGTTGATTGTTAATCCGTATGTGAGGAGCAGAGTCCGTCATGACTATAAAATGAACAACGCAGGGTCCGTCATGACCATAATCTGAACAATGTATTTGTTGATGTTTTGGTATTGTCCGAGACGACGTGAAACTATATGTTTGGTGTATTTTGTGGATGATTGATTAGGTGATAAATGAAGTATATGCATGATATATGAATATGCATGAATGATGGTGATGTATATGTATAATGTATGATTATGCATGTTTTTATGAAGAAGTGTTTAAGTACCATTTACTTACACTTGTATATTTTGAGTATGTTATCTAACTCTCTTTTATGTGTTATGTGCTGGACCGTTGGGGGTCCAGATTTACAGGTTTTGTGGTATTCGATGTCGAGTCGTCGGTGAAGCTCTGCTCTGATTGTGACACGGGAAAAGGGGTTTTATATGTATATAGAGTCTCCTTTTCTAGGTTGTTTTGTATAGCTAATAAATACATTAGTTGATTTAACATTTGTATAAACAAGTGTTTTTACTAATTAACTAAATTAGTATTATTTTGATTGAAGAATGTAATACTCGAACCACAACTTTTATAATATCGAACATTACTTTCCGTTGCGTATTTTGAAAATGATTTTACTAAAGGTAGAAATATTTAAATAATGGGTTTGGGTGTTACAATTGGTATCAGAGCCCCGTTGTCTTCGGACTGTGTGGGTTATGTGTCGATCAGAGCAGGTCTGTGCAGTCAGACCAAGTGAGTATTGTGTGTCAGTCGTGTTTGTCTAACAATTTTGTTGTGTTTGTTTTGTGAAATCACTTATGCTGTTCATTTAGGAACTATGAGTGATGTGAATTGGATTAAATTATTCGTTCTTTTTGTGAGTAATGGTGTGAGTGCTATACTCCTATGTTTATAATAGTTGTATATGCGTAGAGTTTAACCTTTTTGTAGTTTAAACTTGATGGATTGATGCTTATTTGCTAATTGTTGATGATCCGGCATGATGTAAAACTGCATGTGACGATCCGGCATGATATAAAACTGCATGTGGTAATGATTTGAAATAATTTTAAAAACTAATATTATTTCTTGAAGATTTTGATGAAAATATAGAGTTATTTTCTTTTGGGTGAGTGAAAATTAATTTTCAAAATGGTGAGAAGAGTAGGATATTAATGTGTCCTGGTATGTGTTTGTTATATGTTTGGATTTTGTGGATTAGTGAGTCGAGAAAACGAGAGTTTAGTGAGCGTAAGTTCAAAATCGTAGCAGAGCACCCAGATTTTTGGATGTGCTCGCTAGGAGAAGAATGAACCTCGCTGAGTCTCGCTAAGTCTTGCTAAATCCTGTGAATGTTTTTGACTTGTCTCGCCGGGAGCTCGCTAGCTTTTGCTAAGCGAGGGAGCCAGACAAGAAATTTTATTTTGTTGATGTCGTGTCCTAAGTTGATTGGATGTGAGTTTCTTGTCTTCTTGTGTTTGTTAGGACTAGAATAAATGTGAATATGGATTATTGCGTTGCAATATTCATTTTTCTTGTGTTGTTTTGATTTCCTAACTTTGAGAAGTGAGGGGAGTATAGGTTACTTGGATACTTGCATGATTTTTTGTAAGTGTTTAGGTATCGTGGGTTGGGTTTTGTCCCTTGTATGCGACATGCGTGTAAACGATGTCGATACGAGTTTCTTCTTAGGAAGAATATGTTTAGAGACGATAGAACCGTTAGGTGTGAGCACCAGAAGTTATAGTGGAAGAGTGTAGGTGGGTTTGAGATAAGTGGGGGAGAAGGTTATGTCCCTCCGAGATGTTTCGAACGTGATAAGATGAGATGAGTAGAGATGTTCTTGAAGCGGAATATTCAGGAAGTGGTGACGTTGTTCGAAGTGGAATGAATGGGAGCAATGAGTTGTGAGAAACTACTAGAAGAGAAGTTGTCGGATCAAGTGTTTCGTCGTGGGCGTTAGTGAGATTGGTTAAGTGAGATGAAGAGTATTCGGAATGATTGGAAATCGTGTGTTGCACTAAAAGTATGGAGACGTGTTTTGTGGACCAAAGTTGAAGTACCTGTTTGATCGAAAGGAGTCGAATGTGAGGAAGAGGAAGTGATTAAGATTCTTGAGAGGTGATGATTTTGAAGTAAGTTGTCATCCAAGTGGATCAAATGTTGTACCGGATGTTGGAGTAAGAAGTTTTACGTGAGTCGTGCATATGGTAGTATGTTGAATTGGTTGAACAATTTGGAATTCTAAGTCTAGTGTGTGAAGTGATTTTCAGAAGAGATTTGAGAAGCTTAGAGAAAGAGATGTGAAGATTAGTGAACCGTTGGTGTTAATTAATCGAGGAGAGGAAGTAGGTTTTAAAGTAGATGAGAATGGAATTGAGAAATATCATAATAGGATTGGTATGTTTGTTGAATCGTTGGAAGTAAGGATTCTATAAGTAGTCGAGTTTATTCGAAGATGGAAGTAGGATAACGATTCGAAAGATTTTGTGAGAGGCTTGTCGAAGAAAGAGTGATTGGATTTGGATAATGACCGGACAATTGGTGTCACATGTTGAACGAGAACGTAGAGTCTTAGAGGTTGAGACGAAGCTAAGTGAGTAGTAACATCTTAGAATGATTAGAAATAAGAAAGTTAGCTGTTGGAGAACGTGTTGAGAATGAGTATATGAGGTCATGTTGGAAGTGACTTGTGCTATGTGAGAATTTGCGAAAAGGATTACCGCGCATGCGAGTAGATGTTGTGTTTGAACACATATAGTGAGAAGTTTAAGGCGATGCCTAAGGTAAGTGTCGGAGAGAATTTTGCAGTGCCCAAAAGATAAGAGTGGGTAAGTATTTGCTAAGGAATTTGGATTTATGGAATAGGAAAGTCAGTGGAGACTAGTGTTGTTAGATGCATCGTGGATGTTGGTGTAGTATGATCATAATTGGTGATAATGGAGTAAAGGATTTTAAATTGTTTCATCATGGATGATGGAACGGTAGTGATTTGGTGTATAACTTAAAATGTATTTTAGACGAGAATTTTGGAAATTTTCTAGATGTCATATTGGGAGTAGACAAGGAGTCTTTAGTAAGAATACTAAGACAAAAGTTGATTAGAATTCAATGGATAGACAGATTATGGGCGAATTGAAGATGACGTTTGGAGTCAACGAGATAGACGTTATGGTTGTTTGGAGAACCAATTTTAGGCGGTAGTCTAATTCTGAAGTAGCGAATTTCTAAGGGATTAAAGAGAAGTGGTATTGGAAAATGTTGTGTTAAGGAATGCAAATGTTGGTTGAGAGATTACTTGGGAACTGAATAGTCGTGTTAGGATTCGACTCAATGATTGGAGATATGTGAGAAAAGGAATTTGACGGTTAGAGACGGTAGTTTTTAGCATGTGTCAATGAAGTTTGAGAATGTTGGTCATCAAGTGATTGTTGGAATTGAAATATCGAGTGATAAGTTTGAATAAGATTCGAATATGAATAAGTGGTGTACCACGGTTAAGTGATTCATGAGGGAATCAGAGACTTATAGGATTTGTGGAGTTGTGGAGTATTCCACGGGAGTACCTTTTCGGAGTGTGTTCAATTGGTTGTACCAGTTTTAGGGTAACGTTGTGAGGTCGTAGAATGTGAATCCTTGGATGTTTCGTGCGGAGTGGACGTTTTAGCGGTTTGATAAGAATGGTTTATGCCGATATCATGATTGTTGAATATTTATCGGCAAATTGAGGAACTGGCCGTCCTTGATCTCTTGTTGATAAATAGACAAAAATTGTGTTGGATGGGATAAACTAATTTTGTCAAACTTGGTAATGTGTAGTGTTTTGAGCGTTTCGTTCGAGTGTCGGATACAGGAGTTATCCGGAGTTGTTTTAGTAGCGTAATTTTCGAGGGCGAAAATCTTTTAAGTAGGGGAGAGTTGTAACGACCCAAATTTATTATTCACTATTTAAGTGTTTAATTATTTGGTGACGTGGCTTTTAAGTAAGATAGTAACTTTAAGTTATTTATCGAGTACTTTAGTTATTAAGCGAGTAGAGTGAGTTAACGTGTTATTGGGCCAAGCAATTGGGCTTGAGGCCCAATGGGCCTTATGGACTTGTGAGGAGGGCGCCATATGGCCAAGGGGAAGAGAGGGAACATTTCATTTTTCTTGTTCTTGAGAAAGCTAGAGAGAAGGGAGAGCAAGAGGAGAGCTAGAGCAAGAGCTTGGAGGAGGGATTCGAGGAGCAATCTTCGTGAGTTCGTCGATCCAAGGTAAGAGAGTAGATTTCATATTCGTGGGTGACCCGAGGAAGGGGAGAATGTCGATTTCTCCTCACCCGAACTTCCTCCACCCCATTTTCGTTTTAGTTTGGAATGGATTTTCTTGATGGAAATCGTTTCTAAGGTTCTTAATATGTTTAACATGCTTTTAACATGGTTAATGAACGAAAATAATGGTTAAAAACGAGTTTATGAAAGATTAAACTCAAGAACTTTGTGTTCTTGAGAGTTTTGATGAAAAAGTGTTCAATCTTTACTTTTTCGATGTTTATGATGTAGATCTGAGAAATGGACTGTCCTTTTGTGTTTATCCATGTTTGTTATGCTTGAATACAAACTCTTTTGGGATTTATAACATGAAAAATGGGATTTTTGGGTGATTTGGTGTAGAAAACGCCAGAGTTTCGCCCCAGGCGAAAATATTTCGCCTCAGGCGAAACTATTTCGCCCCAGGCGAAAATGTTTCGCCCCAGGCGAAAATGTGATCAGTGAGCAAACCAGTACTTCAGGAATTTTTCCGCCCCAGGCGAAAATGTTTCGCCTCAGGCGAAAATGTTGCAGATTTCACAAATTTTCATCTGCTGTCTTCCTTTGCATGTATTTTCAAATCAGTGTCTTATTCTTACATGATTGTTGATGCATGTTGATGCTTATAATGCTCATTGCTAATCGTTAATTGATTGTTAATCATGTATGAAGTATAAATGAAGTATATTAAGGTGTTAATCAACTTAATAAAGAAGGATATTAGAATTATGTTATTCTAATAAAGACGGATATTAAGGTATTGATTATCTTAATAAAGACGGACGTTGGATAGTGTTCCACGTTATTGTTGACGGGCTATATGCCAAAATTGTTGATGAATATATTCATGAGTTTTGAGTGCATCATCATGAATATTTAGGGATATTGGCTTGTCCAATAAAGAAGGATATCGAACTATATTTGTTTGATAAAGACGGATATCGGAGGTGAAATACTCTGATAAAGACGATGGTACCACATGCATTAGAGGTGCCTAGAGGACATAACATGAATGTGAAGCATTAGATTGCATTAGGGATTATGCGTGCATTTTATAATAAATGATGTTTGACACATACTTGGTAAATGTTGATTGTTAATCCGTATGTGAGGAGCAGAGTCCGTCATGACTATAAAATGAACAACGCAGGGTCCGTCATGACCATAATCTGAACAATGTATTTGTTGATGTTTTGGTATTGTCCGAGACGACGTGAAACTATATGTTTGGTGTATTTTGTGGATGATTGATTAGGTGATAAATGAAGTATATGCATGATATATGAATATGCATGAATGATGGTGATGTATATGTATAATGTATGATTATGCATGTTTTTATGAAGAAGTGTTTAAGTACCATTTACTTACACTTGTATATTTTGAGTATGTTATCTAACTCTCTTTTATGTGTTATGTGCTGGACCGTTGGGGGTCCAGATTTACAGGTTTTGTGGTATTCGATGTCGAGTCGTCGGTGAAGCTCTGCTCTGATTGTGACACGGGAAAAGGGTTTTATATGTATATAGAGTCTCCTTATCTAGGTTGTTTTGTATAGCTAATAAATACATTAGTTGATTTAACATTTGTATAAACAAGTGTTTTTACTAATTAACTAAATTAGTATTATTTTGATTGAAGAATGTAATACTCGAACCACAACTTTTATAATATCGAACATTACTTTCCGTTGCGTATTTTGAAAAAGATTTTACTAAAGGTAGAAATATTTAAATAATGGGTTTGGGTGTTACAACTTGCACCCGAATCTACTATCCAAGCACGACTGGGACTGACACTAAAAAGGGCAGAAGTACCTTTTGGGGCAACAGAGCCAGAAAGAGTGTTAGATTCAAGAATTTTGTACAGTCTGTCTAGTTGTTCCATCGTGAATGAAAGCTGAATTGAAGAAGACTGTTGCTCTTGATCAGAATTACTGGCTTGGAATGTATGACCCTCACCTCCACCTTTGTTCTTCCGATATGAAGGTCGCGGAAGACCATGTAATTCCCAACATTGAAAAATAGTATGTCCCAAACGATGACAATATTTGCATTCACGGCGGTATTTGAAAGTGGATGATCGTCGCCGAGAATAAAAAAACGTCATAATTAATAATCTTAGCCAAGTAGTACCGGAAGCAGCAAAGAAAAAGTAACGCCGGTGAACAGTGTACGCGAACAGTAATTCCGTGAACAGTGCGTGTGAACAGTGCCGTCGGTGAACAGTACCTCCGGATGAACAGTGTCGTATGAACAGTGCCACTGGTGAACAGTGCCGCACAAAATCAGTTGTCGTGGTCGGATTGTAAACACGACGGCGGCTAGGGTTTTGCGGAAGCGAGACCCCCAAAATCGGGAGCTCTCGATACCATGTAGAAAATAATAAGTGAATACTGTTGTGTGTTATTCCTCAGCTCAAGGCTGGTTTAAATAGGAAGAGTACAAACATAAAAGGAAATAATAGATAAGTTTAGAATCTCTTAGAAATAACAAACTAGGAAACTAAATATTTTCCAACACATTGCGATAGCATAGCAAAACAAAATTGTGTAACTAGTTTAGAGTAACTATAAATTGTGTAACTAGTTGAGAGTAACTATAAAAACAGGGAGTCGAAAACCCGTATTAAACATTTGAAATCCCTAGTCCCATGAATAACTAGGAAAATGAAAAGGAAAGAAACACGCTCATTGGATGAATCCCTAGTCTCATTGAGCTTTCACCTTTGTGGAAGCCACGCGCAAGACCACCGTGTATGCCAGTGATTTCCTAAGCACAAGTTGCAAGGCAGTCATGGTATCCATTGGCTCGCCTAGAATTCCAGCAGTAGAAACGGCCACTGGCTCAGCTGCAATAACAGCTTCCTCACCTGACATTTTCCTTGTAGATTTTAAAAAAATAGCTTCGTTTTTGTTTCTGGCTACTGACGATGTACTCGTCATTATGTTGATTTTCTCAGTAAAAAATTAGTGTAGTGCAATTATTTCAATTACAAGTGCAGCCTAATACAATGAGAATCTTGTTATTCAAACACTTTCCAAATCCTGAACATTGTATTTTTATCTCATTATATTGTGGATGTATGTTGTGCATTGATGATCTAATCAGAGTCACGTCGCGTTTTATATAGTAGACTGATGCGGATGTTTATATATCTATCTGATGCTGATGCTGATGCTTTAGACTAGGTCTGATGATTTTGTGTTTGGATTAATTGCAGTCATCAGAGGGAGTAATGTCCTATGCTTCATAAGAAGTGCAGGACATTTACACAGACATTTCTTCCCTCGATTCTTGCACTTAAAGTACCACCTAAGGATGAGGTTGCTACAACAGGTACATTTCTGTAGATGCTGTTAAACATAAATTTCTAACAATGAAAGTTGATCACATGAAAAAAGTTGTAATTTTCTGCAAGAAGGTATGTTTTCCTTTGTTAAACTTTGATGTACTGGAGAAATGCAATTTATTTGTTTGAAGAGAATACTATGTTGCATGTGTGCAAACTGAACTTAGATATGGTTTGGAATAATAACCTATTTTAGGAAAGATGGTTAATTCTTGATTTAGCTGGTTTGAGCATGTTATTTGAGGAATACATCGGTTTGTTAGTATATCTTGGTTCTGCAGAATGATTTAATTTTATCAGTACAAGAAAGACTTCACATTTCAGCTTTTTTGATACTCAGTAACTACTCTTCTCAGTTCATTTGAATTTTGTGTTACAAGGGAGACAACTATGAATGCGTGGTGTGCTCTGGCCAGTAGCAAGCAGAGGTTAATAATATACTATCCATTCAGTCTTAGGATAAAACCAGTATTTTTTTTACATATCTATATTTGTTTTGGGAGTGTGGATATTTGCTTTTCGATGGTGCGTCTTGGCGCCTGCTATTTTATTTTATTTTTATTTTTTTTGTATTGGGAGTATATATGTTAAAGTGTAAAAGGTTCGAAGTATATCTTTTCGCATCGTGCCAAGGATGAGGAATTATGGAAAGCTTGGGGTCCTTTTGTTCTATTTGATTTTCACTTCCTATGTTATTTTTTTATTTTTTTTACAATTTTACTTTTGTTTATGATATATGAAATAGGTATTGTCACAGTGTGGAAGACTAAATTATTTTCATTTCACATTGAGCACCTTCATATATTCTCACTGTTATGCTAAATCATTTGGTGATCTCTACTCTGAATATGAATTCTTGACATTTCTTTCTTTGGGGGATCTACTTTTCTTGATTCTTCAAGTTCCACGAAGTACTACTTGGTTGTTACAGCAGAGAAGCCTATAAATGTAATGTGGGATAACTCGGGTCATTTTATTTACCTGTACCTACTCGATTTGATTAGAGTACTTGTAGGATGGTGTGATGTGGTATTGTTGGATTTTTTTGTGTTGTTTATCAGGAACCTGAGGATTAGGAAAGCTTGTAGGATGGTGTGATTTATTTACCTGTACCTACTTTGATATGGCTTTCTGTATTGTAATGATTCAGTTCTCTGTAGTGTCAACTATCAAGCCTTATTTTTGGTTCGTTATTTCTCAGTTGATTCTTACTGTTTATTCTTTTTGATTTACAAAAGATAAATATATGAATGTGCGATTATGGCAGAGATTATAATTGGTTTTTGAAGTTTATATGATTTTTAAGAATCTGTGTTTTGTGTTGTGACCCTAGGACTCCTCCATATTACGAGGATTGCCTAAATTATGCAATTTCATGTTGAGTACATGATCTTCCAAAGCGGGTGGAAAATCATTGCCATGAACATAGGCTGTGTCGAATACTTGCCACTATTGCGCTTAAATTTGGCCATTTCTACTGACACAATTGTGTCATCATTTTAGTCTTTGTTTGATACTCAGCATCTATTGTTTGCAGTTCCGTGAGTTTTATGTGTGGGTGTTGAATGTGCAGTGTGCTGTGGAGCCTGTGGCAGGATGAGGTTAACATACTTTCCATTCAATTCAGCCTTTCGGGATTCGTTACTGTTACTGTAGAAAAATAGGGTGAATGCTGTTATATTTTATTCATCAGCTCAAGGCTGTTTTTTATAATCAAAGTACAGCTAGTTATCTCCTTGATTTATGGAGGAAATAGTTAAAAGGAGAAATAAAAGGAAATAATGATATGTTTAGAATCTCCTAGAGATAACAAACTTGGAAACTAAATATATTCCAACAGTTACATATATGTGTTTTGTCTTGCTAGTCTTGGCGATTAATGTTCTGCACGGAGAAGAAATTTAAAGGCAATCTGGCCCTCAAGATTTGAAATTCGAAAGGCTTTTGATACTCTTGAATGAAGCTTTCTTCTTATGGTTTTGGGTCAGATTGACATTCAGAAGGCTTTTTGATACTCTTGAATGAAGTGTTTAATTTAATTCAAATGCTGAATTTTAAATTATAGAATTTAGTCTAAATGTTGGAATTATATCGAATAGAATGTTATTAAATTATATAAATAGTTTTTTTAGCATTTTATATATAATTTAAGTCTTATGACTTGATGACCCATCTAAACTATCTTACTCATAATTGTTTGGGTTGGTTTGAGTTCGACAGAAAAATTATGGATTTCTTGCTTATTTGAACCAGTGGAATTTGATTAGGTTGGGTAGCACATTGGGCCAAACCCAACACACGGACACCCCCAAGTGTAAAGCTACTTGCTGCTACTGTAAGTCCTATGGTATTAGGTGGGAGCTTTAATTGTGACATTTCATACTGACTACAAGGACGAAAATTTGTTCCAATGAAGCATCATGTTCTGCAGGCTGTGTACAATACTTTAATTTTATCATCTATGTAAAAAAGATTTCACTTTTTAGTCTTTATGATACTCAGTAACTACTCTTCTCGGTTCATTTGAATTTTCTGCTTTTCTATGTTACAGGGCGACAGCTATGAATGTGTGTGGTGTGCTCTAGCCAGTGGCAAGCAGAGGTTAATATACTATTCATTCAGCCTTAGGATAAAAACACCAGTATATATTTTTACATATCTATTTTTGTATTGTGAGTGGGCTATATTTGACTTTCGATGCTGCGTCCTGGCACCTGCTAGTTCTTTTGTTTTTGTTGTTTAGGAGCATGAATGTTGAAGCATAACAGGTTTGAAGTATATCTTTTTGCATTGCGCCGGGGATGAAGAATTCTGGAAAGCTTGGTTTGAGGGGGCCATTTTTTTTCTTTAATTTTCACTTTTTTTTATATATATTATTTTACAATTTTCTTTTCGTTTGTGAATGTGATGTATGTGTTGAGAATAATATGCCCCAATATCTTTAGATTAAAAGGTTGAAACATTAAAATGAGATCTTCTAATAGTTTCCTTTTCATTTTTACTGGTGGCAGATTGTTGAGAAGCTAACAGGACCAGGGATGTCTGTATCGGAAGATTTTCTTGCTATAGCTAAAACAAAATTACAAGCGCTAGAAAAAAAAGATGCAGAAAGGAAAAAGACAGTTGAGTTTAAAAATAGTTTAGAAGGAAAAGGTTGGTAAAAAACAATATGCCTTCATCTAAGGCCTTCATCTTTTCTACAATGTAAATAGTTATCCTTTAAGATTTTTTAATTATCTTTCCAATATTCTCTTAAATATTCGCCTTTAATTAGTTGACTTCAAGTTTCTACTGACGGATTTGAACTCAATTGTTTTTTTTTTTAGGAATAAATGTCATCAGAATACAATTAAGAAATGGCAGAATGAAATTGCATTTTAACTCAAGAATGCCCCATCTAATCTTCATGTTTAATCTTGTTCTTGCATTCACCATAATCGATTTATTTTATTCTTGATTCTTCTGTCTTCTCGATCTACTTGGGTGTTAAATGTGAAAGGCTAGTTTATTTGATATGCGAGGAGAGTGGGAAGTTAAGTCTGAAAAGTTCAGCCTTAGGTTTTATTACCCCATCACACAACTTTTTTCTTACATTAAGGATTTTAATACCAAAAAAACAAAATCTTAATTAATTTTGGCACCCATTAATTTTATAACTAACTACTATAATATGTCCCTAATCATGGGAACCATTTCTAATTATGCTTAATTGGTGAAAATCAATAACTTGCTCTCGTGCGTTTACGTAATGATACTGGAGTAAACTGCCAAATACCTTTCCTGAAATTTCAAAATTCGTCAAATACCCCCCGAAATTTGGAAATAGGTAAATACTCTCGTAAAATTATAAAACGTCAATCAAATTACCCCCTGACGTGGACTTTGACTGGTAGTGCCAGGGGGCAATTTGAATAGGGATGATAATTTGACCCATACCCGGAGGGTACCCGCAAAAATTACCCACAACGGGTAGGGTAAATACTCGCATTTTGGGTACAGGCACAAGTATGGGTAATTACTTGCAAAAAGGAACGGGTATGGGTGCGGGTACGGGTACCTTAGTACCCACCCTGCCCCATACCCGCATAATATATATTTATTTATTTTATTTGTATTATTATATTATAATATATGTAAATCAATTTAAAATAATACAACTCTACCAAACTATTACAGATTTTTAATAAAAATGTTTATTTATAACATAATATAAAAATAATGTGAATATTTAACATAAATATGAACTTTAACATAAGGTTAGTAATAATTTTGTTTATAATTTTCATTAGTCAATATTAAAATCTTTGAAATTTTTTTAATTTTATTAAAATTATATGATATTTTATAATTGATCAATTTATTTTTAGTAAAAATGCGGGTAACGGATATGGGTACCTAGGTACCCATAGAGTATGGGGACGGAGGCAAAGGTTGTTATCCACACGGGTATGGGGATGAGTACTATAGTACCCTACCCATACCCTACTCATTGTCATTCCTAAATTTGATTGACTTTTTATAATTTCAGGGGTGTATTTTCCTATTTCCAAATTTCAGAGGGGTATTTGACGAATTTTAAAATTTCAGGGGGTATTTGACAGTTTACTCAATGATATTGATTTCTTTTAATCTTTCTACTACTCCCTCCATACCACATTATATGTCGCTTTGACACTTTTACACATATTAAGAAAGATAATTAATGTTGTATGGAAAAGAGAGATTATGAGTTGATTTACAAAATTAAATAAAAGAACTTGACAAAAGAAATATTAAATAAAAGAAAAATAAAGAGAAATTACAACTATTAGGGGATTAGACAAAAACTCAATATAAAACAACCAAGGGAAAAAATAGCATCTACCTCGTTAAAAACCTTATTGGAAAAATTTAATGGAATAAAATCACGGTGAATAAAAAAAAATGGGCAGCACAAACAAAAGAAAGAGCCTGGAAATACTTTAACAAAAGCGATAATTTGGGAGCCCTAACCTATTACAAGAGGGGATAGATTATACGATTATAGATTTAATATTTATTATTGTTGAGCATGTCTTATGGGATTAATGTTAAATTAATTCCAACAGATTTCTCTATAAAATATGAGATTTTCTTTTGTCATTCCACCAGTTTCTCGCATGTCCTACGATTTTTTTTTATTCTTCCGCTACTTAAGCAGCAAAAATTGTAAAAATGAAAAATTTGACAAAAAAACACCCTACATGAAATTTAAGATTTTAAACGTCAGCTTAAGTAATGAACGTTATAAAACTGAGAATTTTGAGGAAAAAAAAAAACAATGCCTTAACAAGAAATTTTCAAGATTTTAAACGTTAGCTAGGTAGCGGATATATTCCGCTATTTAAGTAGTGGACTGTAGTAGTTTGGTAGCCTGATATACAAGGTTATAAAAACCGGACCGGATCGGACCGGTCGGTCGGACCGTTAACCGGTCATGAAAACGGTTCGGTTATGAGAAAAAACCGGATAGGAAACCAACCGGCAAAAAAATGCAGGAACCGGTTTTGAACTGGGTTTAACCGGCAAACCGGCGGCACGGTCCAAGCGGTTCTGCAGATTTTTTTTTTTGTTTAAAAAAAACAGGGCAAAACGACGTCGTTTTAACTTTTTTTTTGAAAAAAAAAAAACTGAAACAAAACAACACGTCGTAGGAATAGGAAAAGTTTGTTTTTCATCGTAGGAATTGATTTTTTTGAAGGCAGTATGTTGTCAATTGATGTTATGGTGCTATTTTGTGTTATTGAATTTAGTTTATTATATAATTTCTAATTTGGTTTGAATTATAAATTTTATTATATTTTGACTTGTGATATTTTATCTTTTTAATGTGTAAAATTGTGAAATATTGAGCAATTATTCATATATTTTTATTTATATATTAATTAAAATATATATTTAATTAAAAACGGTTAGACCCCCGGTTGAACCCGGTCCGACCAATTGAACCTGGAACCGGTGAGCTCGCCGGTTCGATGGCCGGTCCGGTTCTGACAACCTTGCTGATATATGAACATTACCAATTTAATGCAAAAAACAAAAATTGATAAGCAAAACAACTTTAACTAGTTTTGGTATTTCGATCTCCAAAACTATATCAAACATTTTTTGAGTATTTTAATTTTTTGAAAACTATATAACCGTTTGCGATACTAAAATCTTCAAACCATTTTTCGATGTGACTCTTAACACAGCAACGTATAACTGACCATGTGAAAATACTAATTGCGAAAGATACATTCGAACATTTTTCAGTGAATGGATCAGATTCTTGTTAATTGTCATGGCAAATGAGACAGCGATAGGAAACTGCTGAAGTTGAAATTTGAAAGGAATTCTGACATTAGATGGTGTTAAGGATAATCTGGGAATAAAAATTTTGTCGCCTGTATTGCTTCATGATATTACCTTTCATTCAATAATAAATCTTCTCATGAGCTTGATCCAAATTTCCCAATAACATAATTGGAACTCCATTGTAAATGCTTTATTCAATAAAAATAGGGTTAACGAATTGCTGTCATAATTTTAATCACAATTGAGGCACATGCCTTAGTGGTTAAAAGACTTTATTCTAAGCAAATGATACAGGTTCGATTCCATATTAATAAGAAAGATACTAACAATATATAAAAAGTAATTGCTACAAAGTTACTTAGGGGGGTGTATTGGATTGAGATTTTAAAAGACTTTTTTGGCAAAACAAAATCCTGAAGATTTTAAAGATTTCGTGAGATTTTATTGATTTTGTGGGATTGTAAATGACTTTTTTTAAACGACTTTTTACAATCAAGATTCTTAAACAGAATTTTGATGGATTTACAATACAGACTTTTCAGATTTCAAACTACTTTATAGATTTTTATGATTTCGAATAACTAATTGAATTTTTTAAGATTTTGAAGAATTCATTGAATTTTAAGCAAAAAAATTACAAAAGTGAATAAAAAGGATGATAACTTTTTTTTTTTGTGCATATAATTCTAACTTTTTATTTATTACATAAATAAATTCTAAAGTTTGAATAAAGCAAATAAAAACGAAATTTTTTATAGCAATATTCATTATTGCCTAAAAAAATAGTAACAAAGTGATTATAAATCCATGATTTTCTAAGTAGCATTTCTCCACATATCTGAACCTATACTAGTCCTCCATAAATTTGCATCTTCTCGTTCCTGCTCTTGTGTTTGAACAATGGGTTCATAATTATTGTCTTCATGATTTGGTAACACTGAAGATGAGGATGAAGACTCATCCGTAGGTTCGACTGGAAATTCATCTGAACGACATTCTTTACGAAGAAAATTATGAAGTGCTGCGCATGCCAACACAAGCTCCGCTTGTGCCTTAAATGGAAATGGAGGCGCGGACTTAAAAATTGTGAACCGCGATTTAAAAACACCAAATATTCTCTCAATCACATTCCTTAAGGACGCATGTCGAAGATTGAATAATTCCTTTTCATTTTCAGGGTCATTACCATGACCTGCAAAATCTTGTAGATGATATCGTACACCTCGATATGGGGCTAAAAATTTGCATCGATTTGGAAATCCACAATCCACCAAAAAATACTTACCTAATTACATAAGAAATGCATATAAAATTAGTATGAAACTGGAAATAGATAAAACACAGTTTAAAAATTGACGACTTACCTTGGGGTACTTTAAGTCCATTCCTCCTTGTCAACGCATCATTTAATAGCTTGGAATCATGTGCTGAACCCTTCCATCCGCTAAGAACGTACATGAATTCCAAATCAAAGTTGCATGCAGCTAATACATTTTGTGATATATTTCCATGACGATCACGATAACTGCTTACATCTCGTCCTCTTACCATTGCCGGAATGTGTGTACCATCAATAGCTCCAATGCAATCCTAATATATATATATATATATATATATATATATATATATATATATATATATATATATATATATATATATATATATATATATATATATATATATATCAATTATTATCGATATTATTATAATAATCACAATTATATTTACAATTTTGTTATAATTAGATAATGATCACATATATACCTTAAAATAAGGATAAAACCTTGTGCTTTCCCTTATTTTTGCAGGCGTAGTTGAGCCTGGTCTAGCATCCACCAAGAGATGTAACAACTCATTGGTTTCCTCCATTGTCCAAGTTACATAATCTTTGTCTTTACTTTTTCCTCTATTATTTTCTTGCGAGTCTCCCATTTGATCGCTAATATATATACATATAATAAACTAATTATTTGATAGCTGATTTTCTAATTGTCGAAAGTGTAATAATAACTATACACCGATATAATATATAATTCAATAGAAAAATCAAACCTAATAAATAACATTATAATGAAAGGACAAGTAATAATAGTAATTTTTTGAATCAAACTAATAACAATAATATATAAAATAAAAACAATGAACAGTAAAAAATGTGTTTTTTTTTAATCAAAATAATAACAATAATATATATATATAAAAAATAACCGTAACATAAAAAATAAAAAGTGCAGAACATAATATTGTGCTGTTTGGTTTATGTATTATTAATATTAGGTATACATGGAAAAATTGCAGAATACATTCGCCGTCGAGTCACTAGCACAATCAATCATCATATGAAATTTTTTTGGAAAAAGTCAATTCTTCAAATCAAAGCCATAAACGTTTTTGAATATTAAAATAATCTTAAAAGTTCTAGCATCATATGAAAAAATCATCATATCAAATTGATCAAATAAACACAATCAATCATCATATGAAAAAATTCTAGCATGAACAAATTTCAGACATATCTATATGAAAAAATTGATCAAAGTTGTAAGAAAGAACCTGATGATGTTAGTCCTGACGGCTGGAGAAAAGTCTTGGAAAATTCTGAAAAGTCTCAAGGGTTTGAGTGGGATTGTTGGAAAAGTATTTTACGTGTAATTTGAACAAAAAAAGTCTATCAAAATCCATTCCATAAAAAAGTCATCAAAATCTATAGACTTTTGAATACCAATAGACATTTTAAAAAGTATGAGAAATCTCAATTGAATACCAACAGATTTTGTTGCCTTAAAAAAAAAATCATAATTGTCTTAATTGAATACCACAAGATTTGTTTAACTTTTATAAAAGTCTTGATTGAATACCACAAGACTTTTTAATCATAAAAAAGTCTTTTAAAATCCATTGAAATCTCAATTAAATACACCTTGTCCTCATCAATTTTAATAATATTTCAAATAACATAAAAAAAGTTGAACAAATCTATACATATATAAAAAATGGAGATGGAATTCAAATCCTAAACATTTTTCACCTTAAAAATATACATGCAACAATAACTTTAGTAAAATAAATTTATTGATTTTACAATAGTACAAAAATTTCACATATATTTTTACAATATTTTTAAATTATTATTTTTTAAATATTTCATTCTAAATAAATTTTCTAACTGAATATAATAATACACTTAAATATTAAAATTCATCAAAAATGTATTTTTTTTCAAAAAAATAATATTTTGTTTCTTCCTAAAGTTTTGGGTCTTCTTCCCGTGGTACCTATTTGATTCAGCCGCTCTCTATGATCCTATATATATAGTCTCTTTCTTTTCCCAATTTTTTCTCTTTTTCATATTCAGAATTAGGGTTGCTTTAAATTTTTTATTTCGATTAAGGCCATCTTCACCAAATTTCAGATTTTTATTTTAGGGTTTTGTAATCCGAATTATACCATTTTTTGTTTGGGAATCTCGTTTCTTCGTTTATCAAGAAGAAATCTGTGAACAATGCCTCCGAAAGTGGTAAAAAGGGGTGCTGCGGCCAAAAAAGCGAAACTTTCTTCAAAAAATACAATTCAGAATCAGCAGCAAGAACCTGAACCTGTCAAGAATCATGTTGCTGATGTTGAAACAAACAATTTGGCTCCAGAGATTGTGCCTAATGGTTTGGATGTGGTGAAAAGTAAGTCCCTTTTCCTCTCTTTTTTTGATTTTTTTTTTGTGGAATTTGCAGTGTTATTTTTTATTATGTTTGATGCATTCTGTGGTTGTTATGTGACATGGGATTTATCAAAATTTCAATTTTTTTTGCTTATGTTAGACTTTGAATGATGATTATCAAGTGAACCTAATGGTTATGACTTATGATCAAGGTTTTAAATAGCTGTTGCCGTTTTGGCTGTTAGGGATGCCGCATTACGGATTGCGGTGTGAGTTAATCACAATATAACACAGATCTTATTAAAATTATTTGTACTATCATATTTGAATAATTAAAGATAGATGTGAAGTTCTGAATTAGGGAAAGAGCTAAAAGGGGATAAATGTATTTATGTCAGGGTAGTCGATCCCGCGACGGAGCAGTTGCTCGCCGCTATGGGATGGCTGAGAGCGGCGCAGTTAGCCTTAGCAGCCGCTACAGCCGGGATAGCGTTGGTGCGGAGCGGTTCCTGGTGGTCTGTAGCGGGTCAAACCCACTATTGCATCCTCACTTACAATTTCGAAATTTCTGCTAATTTTTCTGTAAAAACCCGACATAGCCCCTAAAACTTAAATCGTTTGAAAGAGAAAAGGGTGGAGGTGGTGAAGAATAGCAGTAGAAAAAAAGTAGAAAGCACACATGGAGAAGAAATGCAGCAGCGGCGGCTGTTTATGTTTTTGATGCAGTCTAATTTTAGGTCAAAGCAGAAGAAGAGAGAAGGCATTTGGGCTTAAGGCCAGGCCCAACTTGCAAAAATAAACTTGTTGGGCTATTCTATGTATAACTATAAATCACATTTGAACATTTTTAGTATAAAATTATTCAGATTAATAAGAATAATAGAAAAATATTAATAATAATAATAATAATACTAATAGTAAAATAATTACTTGAACATTTTTAGTATAAAAATATTCAGATTTATAGTATAAATCATAAAAATAATTTAAAAGTAATAATTATTTGGAATATCTATATAATATAAATTAATTAATTAGATAAAAGTAAATATTCAAATAGCGGCTATCCCGTATTTCGCTATCCCTGTTTTGAGGTCGGCCGCTCCGCTATTTGGGATTGACTACTACTTAATCTTTGTACTAAAAGTGTGATTTTTATCTATTTCAATTGAAAAAGGAAAAAAAAAACAGAATTCTCTATCTACTTGCATTTTGTGGCTGTAATGGCGTTTCGGCGTGATTTTTTTTTTTACTCTATAAAAACGTGAAAAACTGTAATGGTGGCTGCAGATACTGTTTTGTCATGGTCATTTTCTTGGTAACCGACCATTTTTAAAACCTTAGTTATGATTACTTGTCTATTGGTATTGGTATGGAAGTGCTCTATTGTTTTTATTGTCTTGTGTGAGTATTGATTGTCTTGGGAGACTATTGGTGATAGTGAACGGTTTAGTGATGTAAATCTGTACATGACATATTCCATCAGCCCTTGGCCCAGTTTGTAAGTTATGGGATTATTAGAAACTAGAAAGCGTTTCTTTGATCGAGTGGTATTGCACATTATCGTTTCTGTTGTAATTTTTTTCTTCATTTTGGCAACCTGAGATAACAACTATTGTATAGGATCATATATATACTGTGAAGTTTTCTTTTCTTCTTTTATTTTTTAATTTTAAATTTGCTCTAGTTTTTTTTTTCCTTTCTATTTTGTGTTATGTTTTGCATCATATGATGCTGGATTGTTTACGAAAAATGGAGTACGCTAGTTTAATAAATACTATAATGTTGGAAAAGTCGAGAGTGTTTTGATCGGGATGGTTTTAAATATTTATCTTATAGCAGTCAATGGAGAGGAGATTAAGGAGTCCTTAGATGAATATGAAAAAGATGAACACTTAGATTTGGAGGATAATTATCATGAGTATGATCATGAGGAGTATGTTGGTGATGACTATGACGAGAGGGAAATTGAACAAGATGAGGGTCAGGAGGTCGGAGATGAAGTGGAGGAAGGCCCGGAAGAGAATGTGGATGAAGAAGAGGGTGATACAGGTGATGAAGAAATTGAATATGTTTATGAAGAAGTTGAGGGTGATGATGATGCTGCTGCTGCTGCTGATGATGATGATGATGATGCTGCTGCTGCTGATGATGATGATGATGATGATGAGCATGCCAGTGAGGAGAACAGGAATGAGCAGGCTGATGTGGAGGAAGAGGAACAGGGTGAAGTTAGAAAGGAGAGGCAGAAGAAAAAGGAATTTCAAGTATTTGTTGGGGGCCTAGACAAGGATGCAACCGAGCATGATCTGAGGAAGGTTTTCAGTAAAGTTGGGGAAATTACTGAAGCCAGGCTGATGATGAATCCTCAGACTAAAAAGAACAAGGGATTTGCATTATTGCGTTTTGAAACTGTTGAACAAGTGAAAAGAGCATTGGCAGAGCTAAAACATCCAGTGGTAATCTTCGATCTTCTCATGGTTAGAGCAGATTTACAATTTGTAGTGTATTAAATCATATGTTTTCATGACTACAATTTCAGATTAATGGCAAACAATGTGGTATCACTCCATGTCAGGACAGTGATACTCTCTATTTAGATAACATATGCAAGACATGGAAAAAGGAAGCTGTAAGTCTTTTTTTTTGGGTCTATTTCATGCCACCTTCAAGGCCGAGTAATGCTTACTAGTATTACGTCTTGCCACCTTCAAGGCCCATGTTTCTAACTGTTAATTCAAGGCCCATGTTTCTAACTGTTAATGAAACTTCTGATGCCAGTTAAAGGAGAAATTGAAACATTATGGAGTTGCAAGTTTCAAGGATTTGACTTTAGTAGAAGATGGTAACAATGAGGGTACGAACTGTGGATTTGCATTTTTGGAATTTTCATCTCGTTCAGATGCTAAGGAAGCCTATAAGCGATTGCAGAAGACAGATGTTGCTTTTGGAGATGATAAACTTTCAGACGTTTCCTTTGCAGACTCCTTTATTGACCTGGGTGATGATGTCATGGCACAGGTATTTTTCTGGATCTCATTTCCTTGCTTTTGTCAAGGGCTGATGTATAGAACCTGCAAAACATGGTTCTTTGATCTCATTCAAGCATTTGGGAATAGGGCCATTGGTACACATCTATGTTGGCTTCAAACCTCAGTAGTGGTTCATTTTTATGGTAAACTATATTTTGGGTGTGATATTAAGACTTTATTTTTCTACTGATTACTTATAAAAGCAATTGCGTGGTTCACTTTAAGATTGATTGAGTAAATTTCTACAAATTTAACCTGGTTTACTCTGGAGGTTGAACAAGCATCGCAAGATGAAACCTTAGTTTTAATGTCTGGACAGGCTTGAATTCCATCCTTGCCATTGTCATTGTTTTTTAGATTTTATTTCTTAAATATAACAAATTTGTTGATCGCTGTGATCCATGGACACACGACACAGATACAAACATGTACACGCTGCTATATGCAAAATATAGGACACTGACATAAAGATGACGACGATTGGAGAAGATAAAGACGTGTGTATGTGGCAAGACGTACTTTTAAAAGCCTTTCTAATGTCTAATTGAAATACTATTATCGTACTTTTAAAAGCCTTTTTTTTTCCCTTTTTTTTTTCCCGGATTTTATTAGAAAAAATGTGCTCTGCCTCCTACTGTAGCTGTGTCAGAGGTATGTCAAAGAGAGGATTTTTTTTTGGACACTTATGAGAGGTGTGTGTTATATACATATATGTTGTCGAATGAGTGTAGCTGTCTGTTGGGCAATAGACCTCTAAACCTAAGAGTGTTGGTGCTTCATAGGTTGGTCAAGTTGTGCCATTTGTTTTTGGTGTAGCTGATCAAATGTATGCAAAATTGCAGGTTAAAACTGTATTTATTGATTTACTGCCTCCTTCATGGGATGAAGATTTTGTCCGAGATCTTCTTAAGAAATATGGGGAGGTTGAAAAAGTTGAGCTTGCTAAGAACATGCCAGCTGCTCGCAGGAAGAATTATGGATTTGTTACGTTTGCTACGCATGCTGCTGCTGTGGAATGTGCTAAGAGCATCACCAGTGCAGGGTTAGGGGAAGGCAGCAAAAAGGTTTGTTTGGCTTTTAAATTTGATGTACATGTGCAACAGCTAAATGTAGCTTTTTTAATGCTTCTAGCTTCTTTCAGGCAAAAGTTAGGGCTAGGTTGTCGAGACCTCTTCAGAAAATTCGTGGAAAACATGTTACTCGCAAGGACTTTTCTAGCCGAAAGTCTGGAAGATTGGCAAGGCCTTCACGTAGTGGTCCCATACCACGGAGTCGACCTTTACCACGGAATCAACCTATACCACGGAATCGACCTATACCACAGAGTCGACCTGCTCGTGTGGTGAGAAGATTTGGAAATCATATTCCACCAGTTAGACCTTCTAGTGCGAGAAATAGACGTCCTGTCACATCGATGCCAGTAAGAGCTAGACCAATCACTCCTCCAGCTAGATCATATGACAGGAGATTGGCCGGTATGGGATACATCCCCGCCCCCAGCAGAATTTCTGTTATTAGTCTCTCTTTTATGATATTATATTATGATACTGTCTTTTTATCAGCTGCATATCCAAAAAGTAGCATGAAGAGAGCTTATGACCGACCTGTAGATCTTCCACCTCCAAGAAGTAGAGTTTCTGCAGATTATGGTTCCCAGATGTCCTCTCAAAGACGTCCATCTTCTTACGGAGATTATCCAGCCCGTGATTCTGCCTACTCTGACCTGCATCGGAATGCATCTCGTACTGCACCAAGGAGGGGTTATCTGGATGATGGCTATGATCGAAGACTTGAGAGGCCTCCTCCTCCACCTCCCCATTTAAGTTACCGTGAAGGACGCCCCCATGATTATGACACACAATCTGGCTCGAAACGTCCTTATGCTTCCATAGTAAATACTATTTTTAACATTCATTTTGAGGGTCTCATTTATTTTAGCTCTGATTTTAGCAAATAAAATTCTGTTTATATATATATTTTTATTTCTCACCAGGATGATATTTCTCCACGGTATGCTGATGCTGGTGCTCGCCAATCAAGATCTCGTTTAGACTATGACTATGGAGGTAGTGGTTCACAATATAGAGAGGCTTATGATGATAGGTATGTTTCCTAGGAGCAAGGTTCTCCCATTCCCCCCCAACCCAATGTTTGTTGTTCTCTGCTAACTTATTCATCGGATTTTGATTAGTAGGCTTGGAAGATCTAGTTTCGGATATCATAGTGGCAGTAGAAGTTCTATATCTATTCAAAACTCCCATGGGACATATAGCAGTCGACATGACACGAGTTATGGCAGAGGTGGATATTATTGCAAATAATCTAATATGTTGTTTTAAACATCAAGCTTTATTGCTTAGTCTTTACATCTTTTTGTATGTTGCCTGTCAGGTTCTATTGGTGATAGTGATGGGGGTATCTACTCATCAAGTTATGGTCGGGATTACGTATCTCGTGAAAGTGATGTATGTTACCGTCCTATCTGAATTGGAAGTAATGTTTTTATATGACTAAATATTTGTGACATTCTTAACTTTTATTCTGCTGATACTTTAGGTTGGTCGGAGCTCCTATTCGTCCATGTATTCTAGCAGGGGTATGAACGGTAGTAGCAGTTATACGGGTGGTGGTGGATCTTATTATTGAGGTAAGTCATCTAATAACTCCTTGTCATTGTATTTTATGAATTACACGGAGAAGCACGCAAAATAAGTAAATCTCTTCCTTTGCCATCTCTATATTGCTCTCTAAGGGATGGCGGTGAAGATTGCACAACCATTCACCATTGAATTTGTCTGAACATATTTAAATATAACAGATGCTGCTGTTGGATGTACTTTTTTATGCTTATGGACATCGTGATGCCTGCCATTTTGGAGAAAAGGAACATTGCTGAGTTATTATAGACTGATATGGAATTCGTCACAAATCAAGGATTATTTCAATCCAATATATATCTTTGGTCTTCTCCAGATAGACAGTTGAAGTTCTTAAATTTGTGCTGCAAGTGGTGAGGTTAACTCGAGACGAAAAGAGAAGTGCCAAGCATGTGATTTGTAATTAAACTTAGTTCTGTAAGATAGCTCCAAGTTCTGTTCATTTGGAATGAAAACATGGCCAATTGATTTGGATTTTTTCCGCTCTCGAAAAAGTTGGTTTATTAAATTGTAATTTTTTTTTTTTTTGTAATTTTGGATTAGTTTATTTTTTTGGCAGTTGAATTATCATGCACAGTGTTAGTCAAGTGACTCTAAACGACACAAGAGGCGTAGTGAATTGTGTACTCAAAAAATGATTAAAGATAAGCACTTAAAATATTTTAAACAAATAAAATAATTTGCAGCGAGAAATAAAAGAGTTGAAAGGGTAAGAAGCAAAACACAAAGAAATTATCCTGGTTCGGCAAAAAACAAAGGGTCTACTCCAGTCCCCAAGGAAAGCACCTTGAGATTTCACTAAACTAAGCTTTTATAACAGGGTAAGCTAATAACTTTTATAACCAAGAACTCTCAACACAATGAGATATCACCTCCCTTGTGCAAGAGCCTCTAAACCAAGTGATTTCACATCTTTTGAAAACCTTGGGATCACACCCAATACAATAGAAATTACAAGATTGAAAGATTACACTAAAAGTGTAGATATAACAAATTGAAGCACAAGTACTATTAGCAAGATAATATATTAGCAAGTGTAAAAATAATGAGAGTGATGAGTATTATTTTCAATATGATTTTGATGCAAAATTCAGCTCTAGTTTGAGCTGCCACAAAGCACCCATTTATATAGAAAAATATGAGTGAGGTGCAAATGAAAATAATTTAGCCGTTGGCCAATTAAATTTAGAAAATAGTCGTTAAAAGATTAATGCACAATTAGCAGGTGTGGACAATGTGATAAATAATCCATTGCATGATCACTGAATATCATTGAAAACGAATTTCCATCCAATATGCCACACAAAAAATACGTGCCTAAATAATATAATGCACAACGGCTATAAATTGTTTAATGCAGATTATGGATTAATGCCATATACTATTTCCTCATTTGCTGATCATAATAATCAATTAGCATTAAAAGGAAAACGTTAAAACAACGATTGGCTAATTGATTATTTGCATAAATGTTTTTGTAGCAAGGAAATTAAATCATGATCACGTTTAGTAACAAGCTAGCAATTCCTTTGCTGTAATATAATTGTGACCTTGTTCAAAAGCATGCTTAAAAATATTTTTAAAGAGATAACAAAAAATGCAATTTCCAAAGACAATTTATGCAAAATCACAATTAAGTAAAATTTACTGTGAGTGTGTGTTATATTTTCATGAGAGCTATTTTTACTACTCACATAATGATCCTAAAAAATATGGATTATATAATTCTATAAACAAGTCTTGAAAGCTTAAACCTCTTTTTCGCTTTTTGTATCATTGTCATTCTTAGACTTCTTTTGTCAATCATCAAAACCACAATGTTCCTGTCAAGGCATAAACAGGAATGAACTACCCAACACCTCGTTTAGCTACCTACCATGGTAGCATACCTCCATCATTGTTATGCATGGATAATTTATCCCAAGAGAGCCAATATATACCTTTATCACGGGTCCGAGAATGACCCCACCGGAAAGCGTTCAACATTTTCTCTTCTCATCACAGAGTGGAAGGAAGTATGAATATACTCATGAAATAGGTCGGAATAAATTGAAGTACCGATTTAACAAACACTTCACGCCCTGCCATAGATAAGCATTTACTACTCCAATAATTAATTTTCTTCCCGACTCTATCCTTGATAAAATTGAAAGTTGACTTCTTGCTTCTACCAATCATAGAAGGCAATCCCAAATATTTGTCATTGCCTAGAACAGCTTGAACACCAAGAGTGCTAGAAATATTGTGTTGGTCAGGTTGATCACATTCCTACCCAAAAAAAATTCAGATTTTTGAAAAAAAATGCTTATATGGGCGGAAAAAAAAACTTATATGGGTAAAATTTTAAATAAATTATATTTAGGTACACTTATAATAACAAATATTCAAAAAAAATTAAAATATTAATTGACGTATCAATTTTATTTTTTATTTGTGTATTTGTGTATAAATTTTCTGCCCGTATAAAAATACAGATTTTTGCGAAGATAGATATACTTAGTTGAGCGCACACAATTTTTTTTTAAAATTAATAGAAAAGATGATTATATTATGTGACTATTTTTTTACATTTAAGTATTACTGTTGAGAACGATCAATGTTTTAAAAATTGAACCGATGATCGAACCGATGGGACCTTCGGATATTAAACCGAATATTAAATAAATAGTTGAAAAAACCACAAATAGAAGCAAACAGGTCATTTATTAAAGAGATTTACTTTTGTCATCTACTGATTCTGGGACGCGCCCTACGAAATTATCAATATAGCCCTGTCCGCTAATTACATAACGGAATCCTCTCTGTGACTTAAGTTGCGGATGCGTTAAAAATTTCAGTTAATTAGTAGCAGACATGTATTTGACACTAAAACCGGAGTCTCCTCTTTCCGAAAGATAAAACCGTGTTCGGTGCACTAGAGAAATGTGGCATAAATGTCATAATAATTTGATTTCTTTGTGGTTCAAATAGTATGTGCCATAATAAAGATCGATCTCCTTTATTATGGCGAATACTATTTGAACAACGGAGAAAACAAATTATTATATGAAAGTTGAACCACGAGTGTTTTATCTTTCGGTAAGAGGAGATCCTTCTGACCAGGTATATATGGAAGTTGAACTTAGAAGGTCCCATCTGGCAAAGCTTGGGAATGCTAGTATTGCTCTTTTAGGTGATTGTTAGGGGTCTTGGGGTAAGATTGCTTGTAACAAAGATTCTAACATAGTGAATTCCTTCGCGGGGTGTGAAGGGAGTGGACGTACCAATAGGGGAACTGTTAATTATTGTTTTTGGACTGCATTACGTGGCTGTTTTATCTTTATTTTCTATTGTTTCAGTTTTTTATTTGAGTCAATAAGTGGTTCCTACATCTTAGGAGAGAAAGTAGCTTTTATTATCCCACATTCCTAATTTTATGGTGATGTGGTTGTGTTATGTTTTGATATTTTGAACTTACTATTTAGTGTATTGCTGCAGTCATTAATAAACTGAATTTCCCTATTTCATCTCAGTATTATTCTCTTCAACATACTTTACTTTAGTTTTCAATATTATTCTGCCATAAACCATCAAATTGGTAGTAGAGCTATCATCTTACGGGACCTGTGAAAATGGAAACTGAAACAAGTTTCTCACAAGTTGCTCCTCCTGTCTTTGATGGGGACAACTATGACCTTTGGGCAGTAAGAATGGAGTCTTACCTAGAAGCTTTGGACCTTTGGGAAGCCGTGGAAGAGGATTATGAAGTTCCTCCGCTTCCGAATAATCCAACCATGGCTCAATTAAAAAATCACAAGGAGAAAAAAACTAGAAAGGCAAAGGCAAAAAACATGTCTTCTTGCCGGTGTTTCACAAACTGTTTTCACCAGAATCATGACGCTCAAAACAGCCAAGGCCATCTGGGACTATTTGAAGGAAGAATACGCAGGGGATGAGAGGACTCGAGGCATGCAAGTGCTGAACTTGATGAGGGAATTCGAATTGCAGAAAATGAAAGAGTCTGAGACAATTAAAGATTACTCAGATAGATTGCTTTCCATTGCAAACAAGGTTAGGTTACTCGGAACTCAATTTGCTGATTCGAGGCTCGTAGAAAATTTTTTGGTTATAGTACCAGAGGGATACGAAGCATCAATAACGGCTTTGGAGAACACAAAAGATCTGTCCACAATCACTTTAGCAGCAGTGTTGCACGCCTTGCAAGCCCAGGAGCAACGAAGGCTTATGAGACAGGATCATGTGGTGGAAGGTGCTTTACAAGCCAAGCATCATGAAGTTGGAAGTACCGCAAACAACCCATGAAAAGACAAAGGTAAAAAGAAAAGTTATCCCTCTTGCAAGCACTGTGGCCTCGACGATCACCCACCGTTTAGATGTTGGAGAAGACCAGACGCAAAGTGCAGCAAGTGCAATCAGCTTGGACATGAAGTTATAATTTGCAAAAGCAAAATTCAACAACATGAAGTCAATGCCCAGGTTGTAGAGCAAGATGAAGAAGATCAGATTTTTGTGGCAACGTGCTTTTCAACTAAAAGTAGTTCAGAATTCTGGCTGATTGATAGTGGTTGTACAAACCACATGACATATGATAGAACTCTCTTCAAAGATTTGAAGCCTACTCAAATCTCAAAAGTCAGAATTGGGAACGGTGGCTATATTTCTGCAAAAGGAAAAGGAATTGTGGTAATTTCAACGAGTTCAGGTATAAAAATGTTGGATATTTGAAATTGGCTTGATTTTGCTAAAACAAATATTCTAACAAGATGTTGGAAAACATGTTACAACATCATATTTATTAAAGGAAATCTCGCGCATTTATGAGAGCATCTGCTATATATGGAAATCCACTGATAAACACGCTTATTGAAGATTTGATCTGATCAGGAGTTTTAAGGATAAGACAAATTTAATGGAATAGCTGGATGACTTATCCTATCTTATAAAGTCCTTTAAACACTTTTGGAAAGTCTTGATATATCCTTAATGAAGATTGAAAAAGTAACAGATCATCTTTTATGATTCTCAAGGAGCGTCCTATTGATTCTGAAGCAAGAGGAGCGTGCTATTAGGCTATATATACGAAGACCAAGTTCAAGACTAAGTATCTCATTGAAAAGTATTAGTTACACATATTGAGTCTTTGTTGAGTCTTTTATTATTTGATTGTAATTCTTGCTTGTGGATTCTATAACACGACTTAAGAAGTGAGTTTATTATTTTAAGGTTACTCCTAAGCTTTGAAGTACGGAGTCTACCGTGTGTGATTCACTTGAAGCTTTTAAGCAAAAGTGAAGTAGTGTCTTGGTAAGTTGTTGCCACATCATTCCCAACATTGTTTAAACCAAGGTTGTCAGAACCGGACCGGACCGGCCGGTCGAACCGGTCGGACCGTGAACCGGCCATGAAACCGGCTCGGTTATGATAAAAAACCGGACAGGAAACCAACCGGAAAAAAAAACGTGTCGAACCGGGTGGAACCGGGTTGAACCGGCGAACCGGCCGGCCGGTCCAAACGGTTTTGCAATTTTTTATTTTTTTTTTAAATCAAGGCAAAATCTTTTTTTTTTTTTTTTTAAAAAAAAATCCGAAACAACGTAGGAATAGGAAAAGATGTTTTTCATCTTTTTTCTCTTCTCTCATCAGTCATCACGTAAAAACGCTTAACATCTCCTCCACCCTCTTCAACCTTGCCACAAACCCTTCCCCTTCCTCCTCTTGCTCCGGCGCCGGCGGTACTACTACTACCTCTTTTGCAGCCAGTTTCTTCTTCCAAGTCCATCAATGTCTTCTATTCCTCAAGTGAGTGTTTATTTATTAAATTCTTTTTTCTTTTTGCATTTTTTTTTCTTTTTGCGTTATTTTTTTCTTCTTTCTATTCTTGTTTTGATCTTTGTTGTTGTTCTTGTTTGCTTCTATCTAGTTGTTATTATTATTAGTTTGTTTTTTTTTCTAGATTTAATTTACTTGCTTTTTCTAGGGTTAATGTTGATACTGATAGACATAGTTGTTCTTGCTACTAAAACTTGCTCAATCAACCAATAATTAAACATTATAGGACTCTTCAAAATCTTTTCCATAACTTTTTGTTACTTATCTAATAGAGTGCAAAAGTTCTAGCATATGTTAGTGATTAAAAAAATATTGTTTAAAAACTGCTAATAGAGTGCAAAACTGATAAAGTTCTAGCATATGTTAGTGATCAAATCAAAATATTTTCCATATCTTTTTGTTACTTATCTGATAGAGTGCAAAACTGCTGTTACTTATATTGGTTATACTGATAAATTTGAATTCTGCAATTAGCATATATGCATATGTTAATGATTAAAAAAATATTGGTTATCTTATAGGAAACAACAAATGAGAACCCTCCAAATTTGTCTGCTGCTGGTGCTACACAATCAGAAACACAACAAGAATCATCTCTTAGAACTCGTGGGAAAACAGATCCTACATGGGAGCATGTTACTATAAGAATCGTAAATGGAAAACAAGTGTTAACTTGTATCTATTGTAAAAAAAGTTGGAAAGGAGGCGGCATACACAGAATGAAGGAACATCTTGCAAAGTCAAAGGGTAACGTACTCATTTGTGATAAGGTTCCTGCTGATGTTTGTCACCAAATGGATCAACTATTACATGGTAATAAAAAGAAAAAGAAAGACGATGAGCTTACTGATAAGGAGCTTAATGATGCATATGATGATCAAAGTCATACTCAAACTAATGAGCAAGTAGCTCCGGTTTCTAATCCAGGAAAACGAAAAGCATGTGATGATGCATATTTTGCTCCAAGGACAACTCCTGGCTCCCAACCAACAATTAAAAGTGCATTTGCTAGCAAGCAAGTTATACACAAAGCTAAGATGGCACTTGCTAGATGGTTTTTTGATTCAAACATTCCATTCAATGCAACCAAATCACCGTATTTTCAAGAAGCTGCCGATGCAATTGCTTCCATTGGGCCAGGATTCAAAGTGCCAACATATCACGACATAAGGGTTAATTTGTTGGGAGATTGCAAGAGGGAATGTTCGTTACTTGTTGAAGGTTATCGATCCAAGTGGGCTAAGGATGGTTGTACAATAATGGCTGATGGGTGGAGTGACCAAAAACAAAGAACGTTAATAAACTTTCTAGTTTATTCTCCTCAAGGTATCGTCTTTGTGAAATCTGTTGATGCATCAGGTGTTGTGAAAGATGCTCAGATGTTGTGCAATTTGTTTTCTGAAGTTATTGATTGGGTTGGACACAAAAATGTTGTTCACATAGTTACAGACAATGCAGCCAATTATGTAGCTGCTGGGAGAAAAATTCATGAAAAATATGATTCTATTTTTTGGACACCTTGTGCTGCTCACTGTTTGAATTTACTGTTGAAGGATATATCTAGCATGCCTCATGTCGCAGGGCTTGAGCATCAAAGACTTAATGATCTTGTCTATGTTGCTTATAACTTGCGTTTGCAAAATAGGTATAATTTTAATTTATGTCAAGTCAAAAAATCTTTTGCTTATTATATATTATAGTAGTCTCTCAATTTAAAGTTATGTTTTATTGTAGGGGGAAACCTAAGAAGATTTATTATGATCCCATTGATTACGAATCTATTGATGACATAGATTTTTGGGTGAATGAAGATGCACCTCCTGAACTTGATATTAATGAGATTGAGAATCTCCTTTATCATGATGATGCAATTCCAATTGTTGAGAATTTATCGAGAAACAACCAAGGTTAATGTTTAGTTTAATTATATTGAATATGAAAGTCGAATGATTCAAACTTACTAATTTTACTATTTGTTATTTAATTAGGTGATGATGAATTTGACACTTCGGAGTTTCAAGTTGAAGCGGATAATGTTGTTGACGGAAATGGTGGTTCAAATGGTGAAGATGTTGGAACTTCAAATGTCAACTTTGATTATGGAGAAACAAACCTTGAAGACTATAATGATTATTAGTTTTTAACTTTTTATGTCTAGATGAACATTATAATGGTTATTATGTTGCATTTAGCTATGCATTTGGACACTAGTCTTTATGAACTTGATGAACATTTAGTTTTTGCTTTTTCACTTGGCAATTGGTTTTGGTAGTATGTTGCCAATTGATTTTTTTTTAAAGCAGTATGTTGTCAATTGATGTTATGATGCTATTTTGTGTTATTGAACTTAGTTTATTATATAATTTCTAATTTGGTTTGAATTATAAATTTTATTTTATTTTGACCTTTGATATTTTATCTTTTTAATGTGTGAAATTATGAAATATTGAACAATTATTCATATATTTTTATTTATATATTAATTAAATTATATATTTAATAAAAAACGGTTCGACCCCGGTTGAACCCGGTCCGACCAATTGAACCTTGAACCGGTGAGCTTGCCGGTTCGATGACCGGTCCGGTTCTGACAACCTTGGTTTAAACAACACAGGTTGTGTTGTGTGAGTGGAAGTGAGATGGGATCTCATGTCTAGGAGTTCCTAGGCAGAAGTTGCATGAGTAGTGTCGAGGTTATAAGGCGTAAACCAGGGGTTTGCTGGAGGTGTTAGTTTAAGGCGTAAATCCTAGGGTTTGCTGGAGGTCTTAGTAACTAGAACTATTAGTGGATTTCCTTCCTGGATTGGTATCCCCCAGAATAGGCAGTTGGCTGAACTGGGTTAACAATTACTTGTGTCATTTATTTATTTTCTGTCAGTTTTTATATGTTATATAAGATGTGCCAACAATAGAAACAACATTATTCATAAAGTAGTTGTTGGGACATCGTAGGCAACATAATTCTAGTGTTACCAGAATTTCAATTGGCATAAGAGCAGGCACCCTGTTCTGTTATTTTGGGTGAGCTCCAGGGAAAGTACTTTCTGGTACAATGGATAAAGAAGGAGGGTCAGTGTCTAAACCCCCTTTACTGACAGGTCCTGAGAACTATGATTATTGGAAATCTCGTATGGAGGCTTTCATAAAATCAATTGACAGCAGGACATGGAAGGCTGTGTTACGTGGATGGGAACCACCAATGGTTCTTGACAAGGAGTCTTGGTGCAGGAGTCTTGCTTGCAGTGGGCACAGCCTTCCCTGTACAGCTTCTCAGTCTCTTTGTTATACCACCAGTTGATTTTTCAGCAGTCTTGGTGGTGACATAGTCATCAACATCTACTATATCCTTTTCTTTTTCATTCTCAGCTTCCACAAACTTGTCTGCTTCAATCTCTGGTTCTTCTGTGGGAATGGACTGGTTGCTCTCTTCAGACTGAGTGTCCCCTTCAACATCAGAAGTACCCTCATCAGTAGTTCCAGTTTCTTCATCTGAGGACTCAGATGTTGTGACAGTTGTCTCAACATCTTTTTCAGCAGCAGCTTCCTTCACAGGTTCTTCCTCAGCAGTTTCAACTTCTTCACTCTCATTCAAGGATGTCTCAACATCCTACATGACAACCTCTTCAGTTACCACATGGGTTGATTTTTCAGTCACCATCTCAGCAATAGTTGGTGATTTATCAGCAATGTCAGGCTCAACCTCTGTAGGAGTGTCTTCCATCTCAGTTTCAACAGGCATAGAATTAAGATCTCTCTTTTCAGCGTCAGATCCCAAATTTTCTTGACTAGGGTTACCAGCAGTTGAAATAATTGTTTCAACAACTTCAGACACAGGTTTAGGGTTCTGAGGTTCTACTTCAGTTGCTTTCTCAGATGTGTTAACATTTGATTCAAAAACCAAATCAGACATATTCAGAGGGATTCTAGACTTGTAATCCCTTCTTTTCTTCTTAGAACTTCCTTTACTAGATTTATCAATAGAAGGAGAGATATCGTCACTTACTTTAGGAATTTTCTTCTTTTCAACTGATTTTCCTTTTACTTTCTTCTCAGCAACAGTTGATTGAACTTTGGTTGTGCTAGTACGAACAGTCGTAACAGGAACAACATCTTTGATGATTTGAGATGATTCAATCTTTGCCTTTGATCGTGTGGATCGAGTAGACTTAGTGGTTTGAGAAGATTCAGACATGTTGGAATGGTGATTTCTGAGATTTGAGAAGATGAAACAATGGAGTTTGAATGGAGAAGTATGAGAATAGGGTTCTCGAGCAAAGCTAAATTTTTGGAAGAAAAGGAATTGATTGCGTGTGATGACACATTTAAGGGAAGTTTACAATAATTTCCCTAAATTAGCGTGCATTAATGGATGGAAGAGAAAACGGTTTCCTTTTGCACGCCATAACTGCAGTAACTGCTATGCTTCTTCATGCAGGCAAATTCCCAATTTGCCCCTTAAAAATTCAAACTGATTAGCATCAAGCGCCTTTGTAAAAATATCAGCTAGCTGTTCACTCGTACCAATGTGCTTAAGTTCCACACAATTTTCTTCAACAAGGTCTCTGATGAAATGATGCCTGATTTCTATGTGTTTGGTTCTTGAGTGTTGAACTGGATTCTTTGATATATTGATTGCACTCAAGTTGTCACAATATAATGTCATGACATCTTGGTCAACATTATATTCTTTCAGCATCTGTTTCATCCACATTAACTGTGAACAACTGCTACCTGCAGCTATGTATTCAGCCTCTGCAGTGGATAGAGACACACAATTCTGCTTCTTGCTGAACCATGAGATTAAGTTGTCACCCAAAAAGAAGCAACCTCCTGAGGTGCTCTTTCTATCATCAGCACTTCCAGCCCAATCTGCATCACAATACCCTACCAAAGTAGAGTTCTTTGTCTGGGGGTACAGAATCCCATAATCACTGGTGCCCTTAACATACTTCAAGATTCTTTTGACTTGCACAAGATGGCTCATCTTTGGCCTGGCTTGATATCTTGCACACACACCAACAGCAAAGGTGATGTCAGGTCTACTTGCTGTAAGATACAAGAGACTGCCAATCATGCTCCTGTATAGGCTTTGATCAACATCAATGCCATTTTCATCTTTGGTTAGCTTCAGATGAGTAGCAGCTGGAGTTCTCTTGTGTGCTGCAGTGTCCATTCCAAACTTCTTGATCATATTCTTCGCATACTTGCTTTGAGAAACAAATATGGTGTCTTCCATCTGTTTGACTTGCAGACCAAGAAAGTATGTTAGCTCACCTACCAAGCTCATTTCAAACTCTGACTGCATTTGTTGTACAAAATGTTGCACCATCTTTTCAGACATTCCTCCAAATACTATGTCATCAACATAAATTTGGGAAATCATCAACTTCTCTTCCTGTTCTTTAACAAACAAAGTTTTGTCATGGCCTCCTTTTCTGTATCCTTGGCTAACAAGAAAGTTTGTCAGCCTCTCATACCAGGCCCTAGGAGCCTGTTTCAGTCCATAAAGAGCCTTCTTTAGCTTGTACACATGATCAGGATTAGCAGGATCTACAAAACCTTTTGGCTGCTCCACATAAACTTCTTCATGTAAGTACCCATTAAGAAAGGCACTCTTGACATCCATTTGGTACAGCTTAAATTTAAAGATGCATGTTATACCAAGAAGTAGCCTAATAGATTCCAGTCTTGCTACTGGCGCAAATGTTTCATCAAAGTCAAGTCCTTCAACCTGAGTAAACCCTTGAGCCACTAATCTTGCCTTGTTTCTTGTTACAACACCATTTTCATCTGATTTGTTCTTGAACACCCATTTTGTGCCTATGACATTAACACCATTGGGTCTAGGAACAAGATCCCACACATCACTTCATCTAAACTGAGTTAATTCATCTTGCATGGCTTCTATCCAAAACTCATCAGTAAGAGCCTCTTTTACATTTTTAGGCTCAATCTTTGAAACAAAACATGAATTAGTAACCACTTCATTTGTCCTTCTTGTAGCAATTCCCTGGTTAGGATTTCCAATGATGAGATCCTTGGGATGGTTCTTCTGTATTCTTATTGAAGGAACTTTGCTCACAGGACCAGGTGTAGGAATAGTCGTTTCATTATCAGAATCTGATTCTTTCTCTGCTACAGTTTCTTCAGATGTTGGCAAAGTTGTTGCAGCATCTTCTTCAGTGTCTGATGTTCTTGCAGATATTAAGTCATCTATCACAACATTGATAGATTCTACTATTACCTTGGTTCTCTTGTTGTAAACTCTATAGGCCCTGCTGTTTGTTGAATATCCAAGAAATAACCCTTCTTCACTTTTAGGATCCATTTTTCTTCTGTGCTCTCTATCAGATAGGATGTAACACTTACTTCCAAACACATGAAAGTGTTTGACAGTTAGTTTTCTGCCTTTCCACAGTTCATATAGTGTAGTAGAAGTTCCAGTTCTGAGTGTGACACGATTATGAATATAACAGGCAGTATGCATAGCCTCAGCCCAGAATTGATATGGAAGATGTTTTGCATGCAACATTACTATGGCTGACTCTTGTATTGTCCTGTTCTTCCTTTCAACAACACCATTTTATTGAGGTGTGATTGGAGCTGAGAATTCATGCTTGATTCCTTCAGAGGTACAAAATTCAAGGAAGCTTGCATTCTCAAACTCTTTACCATGATCACTTCGTATCCTTACAATAGCAGAGTTCTTTTCTCTTTGAAGTTGAAGGCAAAGTTCTTTGAATGCATCAAAACTTTCAGATTTGTCTTTTAGAAATTCAATCCATGTGAACCTTGAAAAGTCATCTACCATGACGAACGCGTACCTTTTTCCTCCAAGGCTCTCTACTTGCATTGGCCCCATCAGGTCTATGTGCAACAATTCTAGCACCCTTGATGTGGTAAGATGTTGCAACTTTGGATGCGACATCTTTGTCTGCTTCCCTATTTGACATTCTCCACATATACTTCCTTCCTCTATTTTGAGCTTTGGAAGACCTCTGATTGCCTCTTTAGCTATTGCCTTTTTCATGCCCTTAAGGTGCAGGTGGCCAAGTTTTTGGTGCCACAACTTTACCTCATCTTCTTTGCTAATAAGACATGTGGATAAATCTTCTTCTTTAGGGATCCAAAGATAGCAGTTGTCTCTTGACCTTACTCCTTTCATCAACAGCTCTCCTTGCTCATTTGTAACTAGGCATTCAGCTTTTGTGAAGTTAACTTTCATGCCTTGATCACAAAGTTGGCTTATGCTGATTAGATTTGCTTTAAGCCCTTTTACAAGCAGCACATTATCTAGCTTTGGTAAGCCATAGTTTGCAAGTTTACCAACTCCCTTAATCTCTCCTTTGGCTCCATCTCCAAAGGTCACAAAACTGGTAGCATAAGACTTCAGATCTTCAAGATAGTGTTCAACACCTGTCATATGTCTAGAGCAGCCACTATCAAAGTACCAGGTTTCTCTTGAAGAAGCTCTCAAGGATGTATGAGCTATTAGACCTGTGATCTTCTTCTTTTCTCTCCATTCCTTTCTAGTTGTAACATTAGGAAAGACAGGAGTATGTAACTCTTGATGAACTCTTCTTGGATATCCGTGCAGCCTATAGCAGAAAGGCCTAATATGTCCTTTCCTTCCACAATGATGACATGTCCAATTATAGAACCTGGGCATAGGATGTTTCATAGGTTGTTGCGATAATCCTCCTGACACAAAAATTCTGTTGATTGGAGTGTGTATGGTGGCATTGTTGAACTTCATCTGCTGCTTTACCCTTTCATGTTCAAAACCAATGGGCTTAGGTTTCCCATAGTTTTGTCTTTGTAATATTTCTTCAAAGGCATCAGTACCTTTGGTCATCATTTTGGCCACCTTTGTGACATGATCCAAGTCAGCATTTAACTTGGTCACTTCTTCTCTTTGTTCAACAATCTTATTTAGGAGGTTGGATTTTTCCATTTCCCACCGATGAATTTGACTACTCTGATCTTCAACCTTAATGTTGAGATTATCAATGTTTGTGAGTAACTCATTTCTTTCAGCTTGCAGTTTGCCAATGATTTTCTTTTGTTTCTCCGATGCTTTGCAAACCTCTATGCTTCTATTATGAAGATCTTTGTAAGTAGTAGCTAGTTCTTCATAAGTTACCTCATCATCACATGATTCTGAGTCAGATACACAAACTCCTGTTAATGCATTAACAAATTTAGCAGATTCTTCCTCCTCTGAATCTGTATCAGACCATGAAACCACATGACTTTTCTTTTGTCTTTTTAGAAAGGTTGGACATTCTGTTCTGATATGGCCAAAACCTTTACATTCATGGCATCTTACTCCTCTTTCATCTTCATTTGTCTTTTTCTGAAAGCTGGACTGTTTGTTGTTGTTGAATCTACCATTTGGCTTGGGCCTTTGGTCCACCAGCAAGAAGAAGGAGACCCTGAAGAGGAAGAAGGAGTCATCTAGTGACTCAGACTATGATGTTGCTAAAGATGTTGCTAACGTCTCATCCCCCAACCCTAAGAAGGCTACTGCAAAGAAGGCTCCTCAAGGTGTTGAAGAAGCTCCCTGTGACAACATTTCCTTCCATCGTGCTGCCTTTGCACTGAGATGGGACTACATCTACCAGAGGAGATTAGCTGTTGAGAGGGAATTGACCAAAGATGCTCTGAAATGTCAAGACATCTTTGACTACATCAAGGAAGCTGGTCTGCTAAAGACAGTCTGTGACTTCAGTCCCTGCTATGAGCTGCTTGTGAAAGAATTTCTGGTGAATATTCCTGAAGAATGTGATAACCCACTGAGCAAGGACTACCACAAAGTTTTTGTCAGAGGTAAATGTATCAATTTTTCTCCTGTTGTAATCAATAATTACTTAGGAAGATCTGTAGAACCTAAGGCTGAATTAGAGGTTGCAAATGATATTGTGAGTGCTGAAATAACTGCTGGTAAGGTTAAGGTCTGGCCCAAGAAGAAGCTGATACCCACTAGTAAGTTGAATGTCAAGTATGCCATCCTCAATAGGATAGGGTCAACTAATTGGGTACCAACTAAGCATGCAACCAATGTTGCCACCAACCTGGGTAGATTTATATATGCTGTAGGAACCAAGGTCGACTATGATTATGGCACTTTTATCTTTGATCAAACCATTAAGCATATCAGATCTACTGCTGTGAAAATGCCAATAGCATTCCCATCTCTGTTATGTGGAATCATCTTGGATCAATATCCAGACATCAAGGTTGTGACTGACACACCTAAGAAGAGGGAATCAGGTTTCACCTTTCATCATAAGCTATTTGGTAATCACAATGTTGCTGATCATGTTGGGACATCTGCTGCTGGAGCTGGTGTTATGACCAAAAATGAGATTATTGTTGGGTTAAAGGTTCAATGTCAGGAGATAGATAAACAACAGGCTGAGCTTGAGGAAAGAAAGAAAATGTTCCTGAGGATGATTGAAGGACTGGAAGCTGATGAAGTACCTGTCAAAGCTAGTGCAAATGTGGCTGCTGCAGGTGAACAAAACAATGCTGATGAGGATGAAGGTTATGATACTGCTACATACGAAGATGATGACTCTGATAGCAGTGACGATGAATGATTTTGTAATCTTTTTACTAATTTTTACTGCATTTTGTTATTTGGTTTGTGGGTTTTGTGCCCTGGATTTTAGCACCTTCTGAGTGCATGGTCTGTATTTTGTTTAATTCTGCACTTTGGATACTTTACTTTGGATACTTTCCTATTTTGGCACATTTTGTGGTTAAAAAGGGGGAGTAGCATTTTGATTTGTTTGTTTCTGCTACATGTTGTTGTGTCGTTTGTTATGACATGTTTTAAGTAGCAGTAAGCAAGTATTCAGGGGGAGTAAAATTTTTTTTACCCTGAGATGATGCACAAGCTGATGAATTCAGGGGGAGTCTGCTACTAAATGGATGCTGCCCTGATTGGACGAACATGTGCTAGAAGATGTGCTCGATGACATATGCTTTGATTGATCATTTGCTCTGATACCACGATAAGACAAACATGTTAAAACATCTTTGCTAAACATGTTTTATTTTTGCTCGAGGCTATTTGATGATAACTCCGCTGCTGCTGCCTCTGATGCATATATCTTTTCACCAATGTGAATTTTTTTTTAAGATGCTCTAACATCCTTCTTTTGTGTGATCATGGTGATTTGAAGGATTACGCTTTTTATATCTCTCAAAGGTGATTAAATGGTCTGAAATTGTTTTAGCCAAAAATTGCCAAAGGGGGAGATTGTTGGATATTTGAAATTGGCTTGATTTTGCTAAAACAAATATTCTAACAAGATGTTGGAAAACATGTTATAACATCATATTTATTAAAGGAAATCTCGCGCATTTATGAGAGCATCTGCTATATATGGAAATCCACTGATAAACACGCTTATTGAAGATTTGATCTGATCAGGAGTTTTAAGGATAAGACAAACTTAATGGAATAGCTGGATGACTTATCCTATCTTATAAAGTCCTTTAAACACTTTTGGAAAGTCTTGATATATCCTTAATGAAGATTGAAAAAGTATCAGATCATCTTTTATGATTCTCAAGGAGCGTCCTATTGATTCTGAAGCAAGAGGAGCGTGCTATTAGGCTATATATACGAAGACCAAGTTCAAGACTAAGTATCTCATTGAAAAGTATTAGTTACACATATTGAGTCTTTGTTGAGTCTTTTATTATTTGATTGTACTTCTTGCTTGTGGATTCTATAACACGAGTTAAGAAGTGAGTTTATTATTTTAAGGTTACTCCTAAGCTTTGAAGTACGGAGTCTACCGTGTGTGATTCACTTGAAGCTTTTAAGCAAAAGTGAAGTAGTGTCTTGGTAAGTTGTTGCCACATCATTCCCAACATTGTTTAAACAACACAGGTTGTGTTGTGTGAGTGGAAGTGAGATGGGATCTCATGTCTAGGAGTTCATAGGCAGAAGTTGCATGAGTAGTGTCGAGGTTATAAGGCGTAAACCAGGGGTTTGCTGGAGGTCTTAGTTTAAGGTGTAAATCCTAGGGTTTGCTGGAGGTCTTAGTAACTAGAACTATTAGTGGATTTCCTTCCTGGATTGGTATCCCCAGAGTAGGCAGTTGGCTGAACTGGGTTAACAATTACTTGTGTCATTTATTTATTTTCTGTCAGTTTTTATATGTTATATAAGATGTGCCAACAATAGAAACAACATTATTCATAAAGTAGTTGTTGGGACATCGTAGGCAACATAATTCTAGTGTTACCAGAATTTCAAAAGACAATCTTAGATGTTCTTTATGTACCTGATATTGACCAAAATCTGCTTAGTGTAGGCCAATTGATTGAAAAAGGATTTAAAGTATCTTTTGAAAATCAACTTTGTCTAATCTTCGACACCACTGGTCGGGAGATTCTAAGGGTTAAGATGAGAGGTAAAAGCTTCTCATTTGATCCAATTGAGGAGGAGCAGAGTGCTTATTTCACTGAAGTCAGTCCCACTGAACTGTGGCATAAGCGACTTGGTCATTGTCATATTCAAAGAATGATGAACATGAAGAATAATGATATGACAAGAGGTCTACCGGTGCTTTCTAATCATTTGCCAAATTGTAATGCTTGTCAATTTGGTAAACAAATCAGAAAACCATTTCCAAAACTGTTTGGAGAGCCTCTCAAAAGCTGCAACTCATTCACACTGATGTGGCAGGACCTCAAAGAACACCGTCATTACAAGGTAGTCTGTACTTTGTTCTCTTCATAGATGATTTTACAAGAATGTGCTGGATTTTTTTCTTGAAATTTAAGCATGAAGTGGCTGGAGTATTTGTAAAGTTCAAGAATATGGTTGAAACTCAAAGTGGCTGCAAGATTCAATTTCTAAGATCCGATAATGGGAAGGAGTATACATCAACACAGTTTAATTTATTTTGTGAAGAAGCTGGCATTGTACATCAACTCACAACTCAATACACTCCGGAGCAAAATGGAGTTAGTGAAAGGAGAAATAGATCCATAATGGAGATGGCTAGATGCATGTTGCATGAGAAAGACTTGCCAAAACAATTTTGGGCAGAAGCAGCTAACACGGCTGTTTATCTTCAAAATCGACTCCCCACAAAGGTTTTGAAAGATAAAACTCCTTTTGAGGCTTGGTATGGGTATAAGCCTTCACTAACCTTTCTTAAAGTGTTTGGTTGTGTTTGTTTTGCACATGTTCCACAAGTTAAGCGTGATAAACTTGACAAGAAAGCAATTCCAGGAATTTTTGTGGGATATAGTTCTGTTTCAAAAGCCTACAAGGTGTATCATCCTCAAAGTGGAAAGATGACTGTCTCTAGAGATATGCATTTTAATGAAGATCAACAATGGGACTGGAAGAATCCTAAAAAAACAATTGGATCTTTCAATGATATTGAAGATGATTATCTTGAAAAGCAAACAACAGAGTTGTGTGAGAACGAATTAGAAGATGATCCTCCCATTAGAGGCACAAGGCTGCTGTCAGATATCTATCAAAGATGCAATGTTGCAGTATGTGAACCTGCTTGTTGTGAAGAAGCACTAAAAGATCCAAAATGGAAAAATGCAATGGAGGAGGAGATGTCAATGATTCAAAAAAACAAGACATGGGAACTCGTTGACAAGCCTGAAGATAGAAACATCATTGGAGTTAAATGGGTTTTCAGAACAAAGCTTAATGCAGATTGCTCGATCAATAAATACAAGGTCAAACTCGTAGTTAAAGGGTATGCACAAATTTTTTGTGTTGATTATTCTGACACTTTTGCACCTGTATCAAGATTAGATACAATTAGATTGGTGTTAGCAATTGCTGCACAAAAAGGCTGGAAAATATTCCAGTTAGATGTTAAATCATCTTTTTTAAATGGAGATTTACAAGAAGAGATATATGTGGAGCAGCCAGAGGGATTTGCGGTGCAAGGTGGAGAAGATAAAGTCTATCTTCTTAAGAAGGCCCTTTATGGCTTAAAACAAGCACCAAGGGCTTGGTACAGTAAGATAAATGATCACCTATTGAGCATAGGTTTTGAAAAAAGTTTATATGAGTCCACTCTTTATGTGAAACATAAGGGTAAAAATTCTCTCATAATTTCCCTCTATGTTGATGATCTTTTAGTAACCAGAGATGATACAAGGCTTGTTGAGGAATTCAAACAAGAAATGATGCAAGCTTTTGAAATGACAGATCTTGGGTTGATGACATTTTTCCTTGGAACTGAGATCAAGCAAAATGAGAATGATGTGTTCATCTACCAAAAGAAGTATGCAAAGGAAATATTGAAAAAAATTTAGATGGAGGAGTGCAAAACAGTTAGCACACCAATGAACCAAAAGGAGAAGTTGAGCAAGGAAGATGGGTTTGACAAAGTTGATGAAGGATACTATAGGAGTCTTATTGGATGTTTAATGTATCTCACTGCAACAAGGCCAGACATTCTATTTGTTGTAAGTATTCTCGATTTATGCATTGTGCTAGTGAAATGCATTTAAAAGCAGCAAAAAGAATACTGAGATATATTAAGGGCACTGTTGATTATGGTGTCAAATTTGAGAGCTGTCAAACATTCAAGTTGTGTGGATTCTATGATAGTGACTGGGCTGGATCCATTGATGACATGAAGAGTACCTCTGGATATTATTTCAGTCTAGGCTCAGGAGTTTTTTCATGGTGCACAAAGAAGCAAGAGACAGTAGCACAATCCACTGCAGAAGCCGAATTCATAGCAGCAGCAGCAGCTGTAAATCAAGTTGTGTGGCTAAAAAAGATTTTATTTGATTTACATCTCCAACAAAATCATAAGATAGAGGTATTTATTGACAACCAGGCAGCAATTGCAATTTCAAAGGATCCTGTATGTCATGGGAAGACTAAACATTTTAACATCAAGCTCTATTTTTTAAGAGAAATGCAACAAAATGGAGAAGTGACTTTGGTTTATTGCAAGTCAGAGGATCAATTGGCAGATTTGTTTACAAAGCCACTTCCTGTCAGCAAGTTTGAGTTTTTAAGGCAGAAAATTGGAGTTTGCAGATCCTAAAGCAAGGAGGAGTGTTAATTATTGTTTTTGGACTGCATTACGTGGCTGTTTTATCTTTATTTTCTATTGTTTCGGTTTTTTATTTGAGACAATAAGTGGTTCCTACATCTTAGGAGAGAAAGTAGCTTTTATTATCCCACATTCCTAATTCTATGGTGATGTGAATGTGTTCTGTTTTCATATTTTGAACTTACTATTAAGTGTATTGTTGCAGTCATTAATAAACTGAATTTCCCTATTTCATCTCAGTATTATTCTCTTCAACATACTTTACTTTAGTTTTCAATATTATTCTGCCATAAACCATCAGGAACCACTATAATTCTCTTGTGTCGATTTTTTTCTTTTCCCTTCTCTTTATTTTTCTGCATGTTGTTCTTACCTTCATCATAACTTTCAAAGAAAAATAAAGGAATCCACAACATCTCTAAAATAACCAAAAAAATCTCATAACCTAATTCACCCCCCTCTTAGGTTGCACTCTTAAACTTACAATTGGTATCAAAGCGGGTTATAGGTAACCTGTTCCTAAAAGATCAAGAATGGCTTTCGCAAATCCGACTTTTAGAGATGGTGGTAGTAGTAACAAGCCCCCATTGTTCAGTGGTGAATATTTTGATTTTTGAAAAATCCGTATGAAGGCACATTTAGAAGCACGAGGAGATGGTATATGGAAGGCTGTTGTTGATGGACCATTTATTCCTATGAGTGTTGTAAATGGTGTAGGCACACCCAAAATCCAAAGTTCTTGGGATGAGGATGATAAGAAAAAAGTACTCAACGACAAAAAGGCAATCAATATACTTCAAAGTGCACTTAGCATGGATGAATTTTTCCGTATTTCAACATGTGAAACGGAAAAGGAAATATGGGATACATTGGTGGAAACTCATGAAGGAACTGCTGAAGTTAAAAGATCTAGATTGAACACCTTGAGTCAAGAATATGAATTATCCACAATGCAGCCCGGAGAATCAATCCTCAACTTGCAAAAAAGATTCGTGCATTTGACAAATCATTTAAAAGCACTTGGAAAAAAATTCTCTAATGATGAATTAAATCTCAAAGTTCTGAGATCATTGACAAGAGAATGGCAACCAAAGGTAACATCAATATCAGAAAAGAAAAGTCTCTCCAAAATGACTTCTGCAACATTATTTGGTAAACTACAAGAACATGAAATTGAACTTGGAAGATTGGAAAAGCATGAAGTGCAAGAGAAGAAATACAAAAGTCTCGCCTTAAAATCTAAAGCAAGAGATTATGATAGTAATGATGAAGAGTCTCAATCGGAAAGTGAAGAAGATGATGATGTAGAAGTACTTGTCAAGAAACTTAAGGAATTATTGAAAAGAGACAAAACAAAGAAATTTGATAAAGGAAAGAAATTTAATGACGAATCCACTTCCACACAAAATATCACTTGTTATGAATGTGGGAAACAAGGACACATAAAGACGGATTGTCCAAAACGTGCAAAGAAAAGTAGTTTCAAAAGAAGAAAGGAGTCAAAGCCCAAAAGAGCCTATATTGCATGGGATGATAATGAAGTAAGTTCATCATCCGACTCGAAGAGCGAAGAATATGCAAAACTTGCATTAATGGCATCACATCATTCTGATGATGAATGTGAAGAGGTTAGTAGTAAATCTTCTTCTTATGATAATGATTTTCAAGGTGCTATTAATGAATTACTCAATGAATGTAAAATTCTATATAAAACGGTGTCAACACAAAAGAAACAAATTCAATTTCTTGAAGAAAAGATTGACACTATGGAAATGAATTTTGAAATTGAAAAACAAAGTTTTCTTGAAAAAGAAAAACAGAATTTTACATGCAAAGAGTGTGATTCACTTTCCTTCCAAATTGTCCAATTGAAAAGAGTTCTTGAAAGGTATGAAAAAGGACAAATTGGATTGGACAATATCCTTAGTCAACAAAGACATTCTAATGATAAAAGTGGACTTGGTTATTCTAAATTTGACAAACCAAATAAAACAATCTTTGTTAAGGAAATTGATCAATCCACCAAAGAGAAAGTGAATAAAGCACAAAAAGTTAATCATAATATTAAGAAGATATCTAAAAAGAAATCTTATGTTCCTAGATATAGAAGTAATTTTGTTCCTACTTGTTTTTATTGTGGTATAAGTGGCCATACACCTAATGCTTGCTATGTAAGAAACTTTAGTGTACCAAGTGGGCATTATGTGTGGGTAAAGATAGGAAACTAATTATGAAGGACCCAAAGCAATTTGGGTACCTAGAAAAACTTAATTTGTTTTGTAGGTTTGCTTGAAGACCACTACAAATCTATGGTATCTTGAATCTTGATAGTGGTTGGTCCAAGCATATGACGGGAGATATACACAAATTTTCAAATCTTTTTTTGAATACACAAATTTTCAAATCTTTTTTGAATAAACAAATTTTCAAATCTAGTGTTTAAAGTCAAGGATTATGTCACTTATGGAGACAACAACAAAGGAAAATTCTTGGCGTATGCAAAGTTGGAGCACCACCTTTCACATCCATTGAAGATGTTCTTAATGTTAAAGGATTAAAAGTACAATCTTCTGAGTATAAGCCAACTTTGTGACAAAGGCTTCAAAATCAAGTTTACCAAGGATGAATGCTTGATTAAAGATGAAGCCAATCATGAGGTAAAACTCAAAGGTAAAAAAATTAATAACATTTTCATGATTTCCTTAGATGATCCACCTTTGAAAGTAAAATGTCTCATGATAAACAACAATGACACATGACTTTGGCATAAAAGGGCAGCCCATATTCATATGAATCATTTAAATTAGTGAAACGTAATATAGTTATTGGTTTGCCAAAGATTAAGTTTGTTAAAAGATAAATTATGTGAGACATGTTTAAATATGGCTTTTGTCTTTCAAATTGAATCTTCTAAAGTTAATGTTGCATTTATGCTTGTCTAGACATTTATGCTTAAAATTTCCTATGTTTAAATTACTTATGTTATTTGGATGATTATGTTTATATACATTTATTCTTGGATTTTCTTTCACTTTTACCCATCTTTCCCTTCTTTTTGATAATGTCAAAAGGGGGAGAAGGATGTATATATGTATGTGTGTTTTCCTTGTCTCCTTGATATCCAAGTACATCATGAATTTTCAAATGAACACAAGTCATCGATTAAGGGGGAGATATTCATGATTCATCCTAGGGGGAGTATTACGGAAAACTCACAAACATCAAGTATGCATTTGTCATCATCAAAAAGGGGGAGAATGTGAAGACAAGCTTCTAGATTGAAGTTATTTTGATGAAGACAAATATATGAAAAGAAGAAAAAGATTGATTATGTTCAAGTGCTCAAGGTTGAAGAAATTCAATTTATCACATGAAGATGTTGATCAAGTTATGGGGAATAATCTTAGGTACAATATGCAATTCATTGTTATAAGCTTTAGGTGCTCACAAACTTTCATCTAAACCTTTCTAAAGTTACTATAATAATGTTGCATGATTCCCATCCAAAAAGGTTTTAACTTAGAATTTTTTCAAGTTTTTTAAGCAGGTAAATCCATTTACCTAAACAGGGAAATTGATTTACCTATAGTCTGTTGTTTCTGAAATGCTGTTTTTCAAAGAGGGAAATCGATTTACCTTGACAGGGAAATTGATTTACCAACACTCTGTTGCTGAATTTTTGACAGGTAAATCGATTTACCACACAGGGAAATCGATTTACCCTGTGCAATTTTGAAACTTCTTTTAACGTTAAAAAGGAAAGGGAAATCGATGTACCTGGTAATGAAAATCGATTTACCTCTGCATCCATTTGAAAATTCTGATACGTAAACACACCTTTTCATTATTATACCTCTTCCAAATCATTGCAATTGTATTTTCAAAAACAATGAATCACTTTCTTTAACTTTTTATAACAATTCTCTGTACAAACTTTTACAAAACTCTTTTAAACTTTCCTGCTAACTTTCGTATCAGATAAAAGTTTCTTGAGCACTTAGTGTTTATCATTCTGAATTGTTATATTAAGTGAAAACAAATTATTGGAATTTTGTTGTATCAAAATTCTCTTGTACTCAAACTCTTGTATAAAATTCAGATTAGTGTGAATACCTTGATGTCCAGGATTGTTGGAAGCAAGAGAGTGAAAAAGAGAGGATTGTTCTCTTGTTTCACTTTGTAGAGATTATAAGGGGAATCACCTTGCTGTCCAGGATTGTTGGAAGCAAGAGAGTGAAAAAGAGAGGATTGTTCTCTTGTTTCACTTTGTAGGGAATCACCTTGCTGTCCAGGATTGTTGGAAGCAAGAGAGTGAAAAAGAGAGGATTGTTCTCTTGTTTCACTTTATAAAGATCATAGTGAAATCCTTCACGGGGTGTGAAGGGAGTGGACGTACCATTAAGGGAACCACTATAAATCTCTTGTGTCCATTTTCTCTTTCCCTGCACTTTTATTTTTCTGCACTTTATTCATATATTCATCACAAACCTTCAAGAAAAATAAAATTACCATAACATCTCTAAAAATAAACAAAAAGTCTCATAACCTAATTCACCCCCCTCTTAGGTTGCACTCTTAAACTTACAAATAATAATTATTAAATATAAACAGGCCGGCCTATCAGGCTTTGTAGGCTTTTTTAAAAGCCCGAGCTTGACATATTTATGTAAATAGGCTCTTTTCAAAATCTGAGCCTAGCATTCTTAATAAACAGGCCAGGTCAAACTTAAACAAGTCAGGCCGAAGACGCCCGTAGGCCGCCTGGCATCCCAACCCTACTTACAACCTATGTAATTGCCACATACATTTCTTTTGTCATCATATAATCAAAATTCAACTCCAAACATTTTAAGTGTAATACAATAAATAAAAAATTACATTACCTCAAAATATTTTCTAATCTAAACACACTCTAACGAAATTTTTTTAGAAAAATCTAACTTAAAATCAACATTATAATGTGTAAGTTTTAATGATATTTACCATTTCATTTTGCGAACTAAAAACAAAGATTTATGAACCATTAGGTTTGATATAGTGATGAGAGATTTGAATAATATAAGTATGTTATGGGTTCGATCCTCTGCTTTATTGTAAAAAAAAAAATCTAAATAATATATAAGTGTTGAGTATAAAGCAAAATATGAGTGGAATGTCAAATACCCCTCTAAAATTTTAAATTCGTCAAATACCCTCATGAAATTTGGAAATAGACAAATACCCCATGAAATTATAAAACGTCAATCAAATTGCCTCATGCTTTGTTTTCTCCGTCTATTTTGATGATGTGACTGTTAACTGCATACGTGCCACGTCACATGAGGTGGGTAATTGATCAGGATACACATCACATAAGAGTAATTGACTAAAATTTGCAAAATCAGAGGGCTAATTGACTGAAATTAGAGCAATTAGCCCATTGGTTTTGCAAATTTTAGTCAATTATTACTTGTGACGTATATCATAATCAATTTCTCAGGATACACGTCTATTTTGATGATGTGATTGTAATGTGACACCACGTTGACAGAGGCCACTCATGCAGTTAACTGTCACGTCTTCAAAATAGACTCAGTAAACGGAGCAGAAAACAATTTGATTGACGTTTTACAATTTCAAGAAGTATTTACCTATTTTTAAATTTCAGGGGATATCTGACAAATTTCGAGATTTCAAGGGATCTTTACACTCGTAAAATAGACTAGAGGGAAAAAAAAAAAGCAAAGGTGCAACGTGTCATAAATTTATAGTTCACGGTGACAATGAAACATTACTTTTAGCCTTTGTCGCAAGTTCATCGTGAAAAAAAAAAGAAAGATGAAAACCTACGAAGCTTGTTGTTGTTGTTGTTGTTCTCATCACAGGGTCCTTTACGGACACCATAACACAATCTTGTCCCAAAAAGGAACAATTACAAACCCACAAAATTTCTCCATAATCTGAAAATGGGTCGTCGTCAAAACGACTCAGATTTCGGTAAATCAACCCTTTTCATTCTCTTCTTAATAGGTACAATCTCCTGTTCCGCGGTGTACCTTTTCCTTACTGTGGTCTTTGGTTCAATCCATGAATCCATGCCATCCATGCAGGATGTGACATTGGTTGAAAATTTTGATTTTGATGATTTGTTGAGTGAGGAAGAAGGAAAATGTTGTAAAGGGGTTGAACATTTGGAACTTTGGGGTGAAGCTGTAAAATGGGGTGATAAATTTAAGGTTAATTCTTCTGAGGATTGTTGTATGGCTTGTAAGAATATGTGTGGTGGTAGTGGTGGTGGACGTTGTTTGTGTAATTCTTGGGTTTGGTGTGGTGATAGAGATGCTTGTGGACCTAGATTTGGCGAGGTATTGTTGCAATTCTATCTTCTTCTATTTTGGTGTTAATACTATACTTCATAATTCATAATTGTGTATTTTGGTTCCATTTCAAAATTGTTTCTAGTCGGTATGATTGATTTTGACATGTTTGTATATTCTCGAGTAGAATTGATTATAACATCAAGCTAGAATATGGAGATTTTTCTTCACAATTGATTATTTAGGGCCCATTTGGAATGACATATTTTTGAGGTTATGCAAAACAACTTATACAAATAAATAAGCTTTTATGTATTATTTATAAGTTTGTTAAGCTATTTTATGAAATCATAGCTTATGAAGATACAATTTTTTACTAGTGAGAACTTATAAATTAACATAAAAGCTTATTTATTTGCATAAGTTAAAAAATAAGCTAATCCAAACGGGCCATTATTGTTCCATGACCCTGATAGCTACCTATCTTATTAGTAATAAATAATAATGCTTTCAATTTTTGCCTAATTTCCAATTGGTTTTTATTAGAATTATATTTTTCTGTTTACTTAATACTTGACATAATGAACTTGTAGAGAAGATTATCTCAAACATCATTTTTGATAGATATGAATCTTGGTGGTTGGTGTAGTCCCTTTTTGCTGTAACTGAACTATACTCATATATGGATTATGATTTATATTACTTGGTTTGACACTATAATCATTATAAAGATTAACTTTTTTAGCATCTGTAGCTTATTATTGTTGCTTGAAATGTAAAATTGTGTAAGGATTGGAAATTCATGTCTCTTAGGCATAGAATTTTATATGCACTTTATATAGTGTTATACCATTTTCTTCTTTCATTTCAGTGTTGGTTAAAACGACAAAAAGATGCTTTAAACCCTGAACGAGTAGACCCAGGAAATGAAAATATGTGGACTTCTGGATTTGTCTTTGATAAGGGCGAGGTGAGAATATTGTGTTATTGTAATTATTTCTCGCATTATTTTATATGCATTTACAAAAGTATTACATCTTTCATTCACTACAAGTTATTCCAATCCAACAATGTTTTGAGAATCCAGCTTTACGCTATAATCACTTCATTCTAAGAACTGGATATGTATTAATGAATTTTGTTTTTTCATGATCTTGAAAACTGTCCATGAGTACATTTAATTTGTAAGCAATGTTTTATGTCATGATAATGGTTTTTGTTCTGTGCTTTTCTTTACGCTATGTGATTGTTACATATTTATTTTTGTTACATACTTATCTTTTTATTATATATTTATACTTTTAGGGGGTTGTTGGTTTGGAAACTGACTATGGAATTCTTCGAATAAAAGTAAGTATTTCTCTACATGTCTACTTTGTTGTTTGTCTATGATGCTCATTGCACATTTTACCTTCTTATTTTGCACTGAAAATGCTTAATATGTCTTGCATTTTATCATATTTTCTATTGTCTATTTCATAATATTTAATCTGGCAAATGAGATATGTCCCTATCTAAAAAGCATGCAATTATCTGTAGATTGCTTATTTGGTTCTCAATGTGTTTGTGCATGTATGTGTCTAAGGCAGAGGGACAAAAAATTTACAATAATAAAGGAATTTTTTGAACTTATGATTATACTTCGTTTGGTTGATAAAATTCCCTGCTGATATCACCAGCCGAAGGTTTGAGCAGCATGGATTAAAGACATTTTATTGGGAAGAAGATCACTTTGAATACAATATATATAAAAATCTTTAAGGGTAGTTTTTTTTTTTGTTGTTGCATTTAAGCTTGGGATGCAGGTGCGCTAAAGTTGCTAGGAACATGGTTTCGTACTTGGGTTAGTAAAAGTCCAATTTGTTAACCAGAGTTCAGGACATGTTCGATATTAAAGTGCAAGTTCCTATAGACAAAAAGTGACTCATAAACTAGTGTTGTCAAATAGCGGCTACAATGGTGTGGAACTTGAACAAATCAGTATCGTTCCACAATAGTTATTTACACAAAGGTCTTGTCAAATAGCAGCTACAACAGCGCTATAGCATTGTAGCCTAGGTGAACTCGAGCAAACCCATTTTCTGTGATCCGCGATTGACAACACTGGTATAAACAGTACCGAGAAATAGTTATATCTTGAACATATTGCTTACAAGTTACATCATTACATCCTCGTCTTTTGCTCATACTTTCCTTTAGTTGGAGAGTGGCTGTGTCGGAGGGGGTAGTTAGATTTGAATTCTGCTTGTAGTTTTGCCCTTGTGAGATATGGATTCTATCATTTCTAGGTATCGGTAATGTTGTTAATGTGACTTATAATGTTGTTTCATAGTCGACATCTTGTTACAATGGCTTGAATGCTTACTGATATATGATTTCTGATAATCTAATGTTAATCTGGTTTTTAATAGATAGTTTGAATTGAAAGCTGGAAACTGAAAAATTGTAATGTCATCCCAATTAGTTTTTATCTATTTTTATTACTAGAGTTATATTTCCTAAACATTTTATGAACTTTCATTGCTACAGCTTTTGCCAGACTGTGCTCCACATTCTGTTGCCTACATTCTTGAACTGTTGGCATTGCCTCATTGTATTGGTTGCCAGATTTATCGTGCTGAAAGTCGGGGAAGTTTTTGGGATGCTCAGGGAAACCATATAAAAAAGGTAAGGTTCATCATGTGATTACGAGATCATAGGTATACGTTGTAAAATCAACCTTTCGAAAATACAAAGACTTTAAAATAGAGCTATAGTGGATCCTACCCTTTCCTAGACTTTGCAACTTTTACTTACACAAATGATTATGCAAAATCTTGCATGTATCCTTTCCCCTTTTTATGGTCTTAACCCTTCGGTTCCGAGGGGAAGGGGAGCCTATCAATCTAGAGTTCGGTTGTCAGGTAAGTAAAGTCTAACAAAGGATTGTTTTAGTCAGTATTTGAACTCGGGTTCTCCCGAACAATTTGTCTTTCCCCCTTTTAGATACCTAATGCGTGCTTGTTTTGAAATTAGAATTTAAGCACTACGATTGTAGTTTAATATTTGAATTTGAATGATGTAGGCTAAATTTGGACCTCCTTTTGCTCTAATTCAAGGAACATTGGAATCCCATGAATTTATGTTCAAAGATATTCCAAAAGAACATTGTCCTGCCATAAAACGAGGGTCTGTGGCATGGGTTGGTTCTGGTCCAGAGTTCTTCATCAGTCTTGCTAATCACAAGGAATGGAGAGATCAATATACTGTGTTTGGCTATGTTCTATCTAAAGATATGGAAATTTTAGAGAAAATTTCTCAGCTTCCAACTAAATCAGATGTTTGGAGTAACATTGCTGTCTCTATCTTGGAAAACCCAGTTATTTTACGGTTTCGAAGAATACACACATGAGCCATGAGGCGCATAATCTGTTAGATTGTTCATTGTTCCATTCATTCTCTCATAAATTTCTTTTCCCTTTATTAAGTGATCACGGTTTATCTATCAATCAAGGCGATACATGAAGGGATCTCGTCTCAAGTTCCTTCTCTACATGCTCGAATGCATAAAAAGGGATTCAAATAATTTAGGTATTCTGACGCCAAAATTATAGCTGATTCAGATTGCAAAACAATTAGAGTTAGGTATGCTGCTTCAACTAGTTTTTGATAGGTATGTGACTTTGAGGAATTTTCGTGATTTGTTTTTCTTTCTTTTCCTTTGAAGAAACTAATATAGATGTAAAAGAAAAAGAATGCATAGAGAAAATGAAAATAGGCTCTAAAGACACCAGAAGCATTAGTAGATTTTTTTTATACACTTTCGTGTACTTTTCTTTCTTTCTTTTTCACGGCAATATTTTAGGTCTTTGGCAGCACTGCTCTACCGACCAAGCAACGAATCTTGCGCTAGGACTTGGGAATCTAAAGCTAATTTGTGATCAAATGCTGATAAATTTAAATTGGTCAATGCGTTTAAACTTATTAGTATTTGGACATAATTTAGTAGTAGATTCCCAAGTGGATAAAAAAGCAAAAGCTACAGCTTAATTTTAATCACCTTATTCACAGAACCATGTTAAACTAGTGATCTGTTTTGCTTATCAAAAAAAAAAAAAAAACTAGTGATCTGTTCTAAGTTGTAGTTTTGCCTTGTTCAGTTGTTCTTTTGATAGTTGTAAAATTAGCACAATGAGCAATAACTATTGAAGTAGAAGTAGAGGCATGAGTTAAAGAACTTATACTCTAACTTTCTTAAATGAGCATTCTTTGTTTCAATGAGCAATGAGCACAATGAGCAATAATCCCTCCTGTTCATATTATAGAATGTTTGATGTATGTAGTCCATATTATAGATTGGTCAGAAAAGTCTATATGCTTGGGATTTTTTTTGGATAAGTAATGAAATATCAATTTATTGCTCTTGGAGCTGTAATGAGCACAAATACTATATTATAACATATTTTTCTCGTGACTCATTTTTGTGTGTTTTGTTTATTTGCCTTCAAAACCTTCATTTCTGGTCAATCCCCAGCCGGTGTATATGGAGAAATATTTGTTGGGAGAGGTCAACCCCTTAAATGAATCTCAGTTACCTCGAGGGAATTAGTCTCTGCAGTTGCGCGCGGATGATACCTTTAATTTAAAAATAAAAAAAACCCTCCTTTCTGGTAATATATCCCAAACATTTACATCACAAGATAAATTAGTATTATAGAAGTATTCAACATCAATTTTTAAATATTGCAAGACAAATCAGTAGTATTAACAATTTTAAAAAATACTAATAAAGGTATCTAATAATTTGAAAGAAGAGGTAAAGAAATCTACTAGTTTGTAACCTACTACTTCAGTGATAATAATGATAACTAGACTCTTACCCGTGCGATGCACGGGTGTTATTTGTTGTTTATAATATAACGTCAACTAAAAAATTTAAATTATTGAAGGAGAAATGACCTATAGTTGAAACTTGAAATTAAAAAAAAAAAAAAAAAAACACCGTGAACAATACTTTTTTTTAGGCAAGGACATACATAGTTCATAAGTTGTTTTTTTGGTACAAACATAGTTCTTCAAGTTCTTTCAACTTTGTAACCAAAAATCAAACAAACAAATCAATTATTAAGCATAAACAATGTCAATTGCTTGGAGAAACACAATTATAATATAAATCTCGTATACATATAGATCAATTATATCAATCTCTAAATTAAAATCAATATATATATATATATATATATATATATATATATATATATATATATAATGCAAACATAAAAAAGTATAAATAAATAAATAAAACAATACACTATTTAATATATATTCCCGTAATAGAAACCCAAAATAAATTGTAGCATATATAAAGGCAATTGCATAATAGTAGTATTACATTATAAATATATAAGCAATCACACAAAATCCTACTTCCATGATGTTAGCAACATCTACCTGGACAAAAATTAAAATAAAGTATTTGTTAGATCAACCAATGTAAATTAGTATATCTACAAAATAAAAGATTTTATAGATATTCAAAGCATATGAATTAAACATACTGCTGCAAATATGTTGAATGCAAGTAATTAAGGGAGGAAACAAAAATAGTTAAAATGATGAATTATTACCTAATAACATGTGCAAGCACGTTAAAAAGGAACAAAATGAAAAAATAAGAAGAATGAAGAAGTGAATGTGAATGGAAGATAAAAAAAACATAGGTAAAGAAGAAAATCAATTCTTTCCAAATGACTCGGGTGATGAAAAAAATTGAAAAAGAAACAAAGAAATAGAAAAGTATTTACAATGTCCACCGGAAAGATATGAAATTAAATTTGTACAACTTTTCATTGTTTCAGAAAAAACTTTTTATTGGAAACCATTAGATTTCTTGGTAATTAAATTGGGCATATGAAAAGGATAATGGTGTATGAATAGAAATGAAATGGCATATGAATGCTTGAGATTAATTAAATGTGGCATGTGACAAATCATTAGAAATAATGTGGCATGTGGCTAAATAAATAAAAATTAATTACAAATTTACAATTGTTAATTTTTTTATTATTTATTTTTTAAAGAAAATGATTTAAAAGCTATGATTGGTTAATACAATTAGGGTTAGGATTAATGGTAGGAGAACTATTTAGGATTTATATATATATATATATATATATATATATATATATATATATATATATATATATATATATATATATATATATATATATATATATATATATATATATATATATATACTAATAAAGGTATCTAATAATTTGAAAGAATATTCTGCTTGAGTGGCCGGCTTGAAGCTACAACAAGAAAGGCCGGGCCTTTTATTGCTCTTCTCTTGTCCCCTCGGGCTTATTATATAAAATAAAGGCAAGCGATGGAACTGGAAAACTATCAATGCTTTTCTCCCTGTCTTTCCACTCATATAAAAAGAATTAATCTCGAATACGTACCTCTATTTCAAATTATAAGTAATTTTTAACAATTTTTTATATAAATTAAAAAATACAATTAATATTTTAACATAAAGGAAAATTAATAATTGTTTTATAAAATTATGAAATGAGAAATATAAATTGAAAAAATGAGAATAATAGATAGCAAAGAAAATACTAATAACTTGACAAAAAAAAAAAAAAACTAATAAGTGCTCTTAATCACTTGTTAAGAACTGTTCTGGGCCGAGCATCGAGCTCGAGCATCAGAGGGTGTCGAACAAACACGATCCGAGCAAGACTCCAACGGTCTGATACTCTTACGTATCGTAACGGCCGTAAACCGGAATGATGAGCATTTACTGCACATCAAGGCCTCCAAGCCGTTTTCCGGCAGCCACTTGATAGCCATTAATGCCATCAAGGGTCTTGGCCCAGCGCTGGGGGCTATATATATGTGACTCCACTTCATTTGCAAGGTACGCATTATTTTAGCCAAGAAAACCTTTACACACAAACTGACTTGAGCGTCGGAGTGCCTGCAGGTACACAACCCCCCTCCGCTTCAACAGGGGTCTCAAACGCTCTCAACCACCGCAAACGCCGGCGAAGTCGCATCATTCTGGTCTACACGATCAGTGGCGCCGTCTGTGGGAACCATAGTTTCCCTGTTTAACCAAACCAAAAACTAAAACTTCCTTCAAAACACCTTCTTCACGACCAATGGCTGGCGTTAACAACCACCAAATCCCGGAGCACGTGGCGGAGAACCATGGAACACCAATGGACTACGCGCCGTACCACCCGTTGGACGGCCAGTTTGCCTCCGTAACGGAAGATGGTCAAGGGGGGCAAAACGTGCATGACGAGCCCTACAACCCAGAAGAACCGCAGATCCCTGTGGCTACCCCGCCACATGTGACTCCGGCAGTGGCTATCCCTCCGGGCGTTCCCATGCAGGATATGATGGCTGCGCTGGTCAATGCAATCAACCGCCAGTCGGACTTATTACTGCAGCAGAACCAGAGATTCGAGCAGCAAAATCAAAGGCTCGAGCAACAAAGCCGTCGCATCGACGCAATTGCTGAATCAAGGGTAACGGCGCAAGCTCGCCAAGCTCGCCGTTCACCTACACCTCTGAAGAGCAGAACTTTCTCCAGGTCACGCTCACCACCTCGCCGAAGGAGCGAGAGGAGGTCGAGCCCGAGGAGAAACGAGGCAATATCTCGAAACTCCACCCCACCGAGGAGACATTCCCCTAGAAGGGACAATCCTCCTCGCCACCAAAGGAACCGATCCCCGGAAGAAAGGGACAGCCACCAAGGCCCCCTTTCCCGAAGGATCCGGGAACTCCCTCTACCGGTCGGTCTCGAGAAACCACCGGCAATGGATACCTACGATGGCTCGACAGATCCGGACGAGCACATCGAGAATCTGGAAGCTCTCCTCGAGTACAGAAATGTACGAGGCTCTATCAAGTGTAAGCTCTTTCCCACAACTCTGAGGAAAGGCGCTATGGCTTGGTATAAGAGTTTGGCGCCAGGATCCGTAGATTCCTGGTCGGACCTATGCGCCCGCTTCCGGGCTCACTTCACTTCTTCGAGGCGTCATCCAAAAACTGAAGCAACCCTCGAAGCCATCATTCAAGGTGAAACTGAGCCCCTAAGGTCCTACCTCGAACGGTTCAACAAAGCAGCCGTCGAGGTAAAAGTCGAGGAGAGCATGAAGCTGTATCTCCTCGACAGGGGACTCCGTCGGGATAGTGACTTCGCCAAAGCTGTTGGTATAGAAGAGCCGAAGACGCTAGACGCTTTCTTTGAAAAGGCGAAGAAGTATATCGCCTACGAGGAAAAACAGAAGGCCATAGACTTGAGGAGGCCTAAAAGTCAAGAAAAACCCAGGAACCATGAGAAAGATGAAGCTGGAACCTCGCGGAGAGGTAACGAAAAGGGAAGGGAGGAAAGGATCAAGGATTCCAAACCTCCACGTGGAAAGTTCACAACTTACACTCCACTAAATGCGTCGAGAGATCGCATTTTTGCTGAAGTCTCCGCTGCGGACTTCAAGAAGGATGGGATCCACTTCCCAAGGCAGCAACCCATGAAGGCAAATACTGATAGGACGAAATTTTGTCGCTATCATAAAAGCCATGGACACGTCACTGAAGACTGTGTCCACCTAAAAGACGCCATCGAGATTCTGATACAAAAGGGCTATGCCCGAAAATACATTCAGAACGACGAACAAGTACAACAACAACAACAACGGCGGGAGCCTCAAGAGGTCGCAATGGCCATTGATGTTCCCGAGCAAGAAAACAACAGAGGCATCGTCCCTCAGGCACTTGCCATCTCGGTGCCAGAAATCCCACTCCCATCCCCGGGGTCGGACGAGGGAGCGCTCATGAGGCATTTCAACGCCCACCTGAATGGCTCATGGGAAAACTTCCCCAAAGAACTGGTGATAACAGGGGGAGGGCTCAACAAGATCACCCTCGGCTCAGTGAAAAGAAAATTCGAGGAGCTGGAAAACATTTGTTCAGTGACTCCCGTCACCGTTTCCAAACCTGAGGAAGGCTCCGACCCGCTGGCCTTCTACAAATCAGAAGTTCCTGGGGGCTCGCCAAACTATCAGATACCACTGCTGGTGAGAGCTCGCATGGCGAACTTCGACGTCCACCGCATCCTCGTAGATCAGGGGAGCTCGTGTGACGTAATGTACTCGGGGCTTTTCAAAACTTTACAGCTGTCGGAGAAGAACTTGGTTCCCTATGTAGGACCCGACCTCCAAGGGTTCAACGGGTCGACTACCAAGCCTTGGGGATACGTGGACCTGATCGTCACCTTCGGCGAGGAGAGGGCAATGAAATCCGTGAGGACACAATTCATGGTCGTCGACTGTCCCTCGCTGTACAACTGCATCATCGGCAGAACTACTTTAGCGGAGCTATTTGCTGTGTCGTCCACCGTTCACTTGAAGATGAAATACTACACGCCGGACAGCCAGGTCGCCACCATCAACGGCGACATAGCTGCTGCGAGGAGATGCTTTGAGGCCGCGGCAAAAAATCTGAGCACCGTGGTGACCCCTAAGAAAACTGAAAATAAAAATCCGGGGGTAAACACTATTGGAGGTTCCGTCGACATCGATGCTCGACTCACAAAAAAGGAGCATCAGGAAGAGAAGCAGAAGGACCTCACCGATGCTGAAAAGAAAATCTACCGCCCCATCCCGGACGGAGATTTCGAGCTGGTGCCCTTGGGCGAAGACCCCCTCAAAGGGATCAAGATTGGAACTGGGCTCCCCGACTTGGTCAAAAAGCAGCTGATCGCTTGCCTTAAGGACAATGCTGAACTGTTCGCCTGGAGCGCTGTAGAGATGCCCGGTATCGACCCTGAGGTCGCTTGTCATCAATTGACTTTAGATCCTAGGGCTAGTGCCGTTGTTCAGCGGCGTAGGAAGCCGTCTCCCGAAAAAGCGGAGGCTGCTGAAAAAGCTGTAAAAGACCTCCTCGAGGCAAATTTCATTTCGGAAGCTAGGTATACCACCTGGCTATCCAATGTTGTACTTGTTAAAAAATCGAATGGAAAATGGCGCATGTGTGTTGACTATACCGATCTTAATAGGGCTTGCCCTAAAGACGCTTACCCTTTACCTAACATAGACAAATTAGTAGATAATTCATCAGGATTTAAATTACTATCGTTTATGGACGCGTACTCGGGTTATAATCAAATAAAAATGGCTGAAATCGATAAAAAGAAAACAGCATTTATGACCGAATCAGGTAATTATTATTACAACGTAATGCCTTTCGGGCTTAAAAACGCAGGCGCCACATACCAAAGGATGATGAACAAAGTCTTTAATAATGAAATCGGTGACATGCTCGAAGTCTACATGGATGATATGATCGTCAAATCCGAAGAGGAAGTCGATCATACAGCCCATCTGAAAAGAGTGTTCGATCAAGCAAGAAAGTATAATATGAGATTCAATCCTGAAAAATGCACGTTCGGCGTAAAAGCTGGGAAATTCCTCGGATTCTACTTAACCGAAAGAGGAATCGAAGCTAACCCCGATAAATGCAGAGCGTTCTTTGAATTTCCTACGCCGGACTCAAAGAAATCAATCCAATCATTAAATGGGATGCTCACGGCCTTATCTCGTTTTGTCGCAAAATCCGCTCAACACGCGCTACCTTTATTCAAATTACTTCGAAAAGAATCCGCATTCGAATGGACAAAGGAATGCGAGGATGCGCTACAACATTTGAAACGAGCATTGTCTGAACCCCCAGTCCTAACGCGACCCAACGAAGGGGAAACCCTATACCTTTATCTCGCCGTAGCATCGGAGGCCATCAACGCCGTTCTCATAAGAGAAACCGAGCAAGGGCAAAAACCCGTCTATTTTATGAGTAAGGCTCTGCAAGGACCAGAACTCCGATATTTACAAATTGAAAAAACAGCCTTAGCAGTGGTCATGGCCGCAAGGAAGCTAAGACACTATTTCTTAGCTCACTCCATCGTTGTTCGAACCGACCAACCGATTAAGCAACTCCTTGCGAGGCCGGATATGACAGGACGAATGCTGAAATGGTCGCTCGAGTTGTCCGAGTTCGAAATCTTTTTCGAAAGCAGAAAGGCTTTGAAAGCCCAAGTGCTAGCAGACTTCATAGCCGAAATGACCACGCCATCTACCCCGAATAAAAACAAATGGACCATCTTCGTAGATGGATCCTCGAATCCACAAGGGAGTGGTGCAGGTATAATACTCGAAAGCGGTGAAGGAGTGCTCATAGAAGTTTCACTCGAACTCGCCTTTCCAACCACAAACAACCAAGCTGAGTATGAAGCCTTCTTGGCAGGATTAAGGTTGGCTCAGGATATGGAAGCCGAGGAAATTAAGATATTCACGGACTCACAACTCGTCGCATCACAAATAACCGGAGAATACCAAACAAAAGACGAGCGACTCACGGAATACTTAAACTTAATCAAAGAAAAATTAACCAAATTCAGACAAACCGAGGTCAAACATGTCCCTCGCGAACATAATGCAAGAGCAGATATCTTATCAAAGCTCGCAAGCACTAAGAAAAAGAAGGGCGGAAATCAATCGCTTATTCAGGAAACACTATCCAAACCTAGCATAGTGAAACCCACCGAGGTATTCCTGATATGCGAAATCAACGCCGACAGCTGGATGACACCCGTGTTCGAATTTCTGAACACAGGAAACCTCCCACTTGACAAGAAGGAGGCAGCTAAGGTTAAAAGAAGAGCCTGCGCATACGTAATCCTAAATGGAAAAATGTATCGCCGAGGATTTTCCATCCCTCTACTGAGATGCGTTGAGGAAAGCGAGGTAGCCTCGATCCTCAGCGAAATCCACGAAGGAATAAACGGTCAACAAATCGGTGGGCGCTCCTTGGCCAGAAAGGCCTTGCGAGCAGGATTCTATTGGCCTACCATGCAAGCAGACGCAAAAGAGCATGTCAAAAAATGCGACAAATGCCAACGTCGCGGGGATATGCACTTGGCCCCTCCTAACGAGCTAAAAACGCTATCGTCCCCGTGGCCGTTTTCTTGGTGGGGGATGGACCTCCTAGGACCGTTTCCAACGGCAGCAGGACAAAATAAATACTTAATAGTAGCTGTCGACTACTTCACGAAATGGATCGAGGCCGAACCTCTCGCCAATATCACAACATTCAATGTGTTGCGATTTTTCAAACGCAACATACTTGCAAGATTTGGGATCCCTCAAGTTGTCGTTACAGATAACGGGACTCAATTCACAGACAAGAAAGTACGAGAGTTTATGACAAGAATAGGTACAACCCAACACTTCACCTCTGTCGAACACCCTCAAACGAACGGCCAAGCCGAAGCTGCGAACAGGGTTATATTACGAGGACTCAAGAGAAGATTGGATGAAGCAAAAGGAAAATGGACAGAAGAACTACACAGCGTACTCTGGTCCTACCGAACCACTCCACATTCTACAACGGGAGAAACGCTTTTCCGACTGACGTACGGAACAGAGGCCGTAATTCCAGTAGAAACCGGAGCATCCTCATTCCGAACGGAAGTACCCCTCGAAGGGGAAGACAACCACGAAATGCTCAGAGAGGAGCTCGACCTCTTGGAGGAACTCCGAGACGGCGCAGCCCTCCGAGAAGCCACTTTGAAACAAAAAATAGCAAAACGGCATGATAAAAAGGTCATCAAGCGAGAATTTGACGTTGGGACACTAGTACTACGACGTAACCAAAAAGATTCCCGCGAGGGTAAACTCGCGGCAAATTGGGAGGGGTCTTATCGTGTCCGAGCCAAAACCGAAAACGGTGCTTATTATGTGGAAGATCTTTACGGAAAAGAAATTCCTCGACCTTGGAATGCCGAAAAGCTCAAACAATACTACAGTTGAGGGAAGCTCAAAGCCATCCCTCGACGAAGGTTGTGTCTTCGCCCATGAGAAGCACGCCTATACAACGGAGGAGTGCTTAGGTACGGGCATGAATCTTAAAATATAAAACAAAGTCGAGACATTAGGAGCTCGATGATGTTGGCGAGGAAAGTTCTAGACCACGAAACACCATCGTCGTAGTACACGCCCGGTAGAACCCCAGCTCGCGATGGGATGTTCACACCCCGAGGAGGAAAGCTTAACAACAGCCCCTCTCCTCGTTGTTAGTTTGGATAAACATCTCCAAACACTTAGAATGGTTCCCCACACCTTCTAAGCCCGGCATCAAATGGTACCAGCTACCACCACGATGACCACCGTCCAGGCACACACTAGCGCGAAGAAACGAGTAGTTCGGCGTATAGATGTTTGGAAAATTACCTAAGTTAAAAACCTCGCGCTTGGTCGAACATAAACAAAAAAGACATCAAGTATCCAGGTCGTCACAATGAAAAGACAATCAAAGCATAAGCTTAAAAGCGTCGAGCATGCCAAACGATCGATTCGACATTCGGAGGAAATTAAAAACATCGCCATATAAAACCTAAATCTAGATATGAAGATAAAGGCAAAAAGGCAGGTGAATAAATAAAAGTACTGAAATTATAAAGACCACAAAGAGTCATAATTGTCGGTTACATCAAAAGGGCAAACGCCCGAACAAAATAAAGAAAGAAAAACAAATTTACACTTCATCATCAGAAGGGGTGACAATAGCTCCATCCCGCACCTCCTTCTCCTCATCTAAACCCTCCTCGATCAAGCTGGGGTTGAGAATCTTGAGCTGAGCCACTGCGTTGTTGAAACTAAAAGTCGCAGCAGCAACCATGTTGGACTCAAGCTCCTGGATCTTGGCGATCAAAACAGCTCGCCAATCAAAACATTCTGCTCATCAGCTTTCTGCACGGCACTGTCCCTCTCCTCCGACACCGTCTTAAGCCTATCCTCAGCCTCCTTGAGATTAGCCGAGATGGTCTTATGCTCCTCCCTGTATACCTCGCAGGAGGCCTCGGATTCTGCCAGCCACCGCTTCAACAGAGGCAACTCCCTGCGAGCTTCATCCCTCTCCTCCAGGTACTTGCACTCTCGTCCATTCAAAAAAGTCGCCACCTCGACTAATTTGAGCAGAGCCATGGATTGGGTAGCTATTTCAGTACGAAGAGCCTCCGGACCCATGTCCGAGAGGATGGCCTCGTCCGCCGGATTGATCTTCACTTTGGTCTCTCCGGTCAGCAGTTCATCATGAGCGTAGATTGGAGGAAGGACAAAATCCTCTGCAGGAACGCCAGCAGACAACCTGTGGGGACCGGAGTGCGAAGGATCGTCCTGGCCGGAAAGATCCACTACCTCACGCTCCTGTCGGGAAGAGGTTTCCTCCTCCATCCGTATCCTTTTCGAGCGGTCCATATTAGAGGCTGTGGGGGACTGAGGGGCAGAAGAAGTTGTAGCAGCACTGCTCGCCTCCCTCTTGTTCTTAGCAGCGCGAGCCTTGCGGAGAGCAGCGGAGCCACTGGTCATTGTACCTACACGACATTATTAAATTGAGAGCATACATAAAGCACGAATGCAAATAAAATGTGCTCGAAATATTTAAAGTAAAAACGATCTTTATTAATAGGAAGCCAATACAAGGGAAAGAAAAGTTACAAAGGACCCGAGCACCTAATCCTCGTGCTCGGAATCCGAATCAATTGCGGAATCCGAATCGGTCTCCAGCACCTCCGATGGCCAAATCTTGGACTCCACCCCATCCCGAGACCTTCCTTCACCAAGAGAGGGGCAGGGAGGGTAGAGGTGGGGAAACTTGTGAGCCCTCAGGAACTCCTCAATGAAATCCTCCGATTCATCGGAGCTTGAAGTGTCAGAAGTTTCTGAGGAGAGGATGATCACCTTAGCCTCCTTTCCCTTCTGAGAACGAGCCACCGCAGCCTTGGGAACTTCCGCTCTCTTCTTTCCCCTTTGAGAATTGGAGCTCTCAGCAACAACCTTCTTGGAATCCTTCTTATCCATCGCTGACACTCAAAGCACAAAATATGGGAGGCAAAAGAAAAAGCAGCAGGTATTTATAAAGAAATTTGCCGCCCAAAAAGCCTGTCATCACGCCTGACACCCCATAAATGCAAGAGGCGGCTACTGATACCTAGGATTGACCACTTGGAAAAAACGCTTCCCCCTTTTCCAAAGCTTGACTTTGACCAAAGGGAACTGCGAAAATTCGTCCATCCAACTCGAAGCAGTTATGTTCGACAAATCGAAATGAATTGAAAAGACTTCAAGTTATTATCCTCGCCCACGAGCATAACAACTTGGGGGGCTCCTGTTCTGGGCCGAGCATCGAGCTCGAGCATCAGAGGGTGTCGAACAAACACGATCCGAGCAAGACTCCAACGGTCTGATACTCTTACGTATCGTAACGGCCGTAAACCGGAATGATGAGCATTTACTGCACATCAAGGCCTCCAAGCCGTTTTCCGGCAGCCACTTGATGGCCATTAATGCCATCAAGGGTCTTGGCCCATCGCTGGGGGCTATATATATGTGACTCCACTTCATTTGCAAGATACGCATTATTTTAGCCAAGAAAACCTTTACACACAAACTGACTTGAGCGTCGGAGTGCCTGCAGGTACACAACCCCCCTCCGCTTCAACAGGGGTCTCAAACGCTCTCAACCACCGCAAACGCCGGCGAAGTCGCATCATTCTGGTCTACACGATCAAGAACCAAATATAGAAAAGAATAGTTTATAAATTTTAGCTCAACCGACAAATATCGGTATTACTACGTTGAATGCTTTTATTCGAACTCGTCGCCACTGGGGAGGCACAAAAGCACACGAGTGGTATGAGGTTTTGCACGCAATCCTCGCTCGCTTCCACTTCAAAAATGCTGCTTATCTAGGATGATATGCTTTTCGTTTGACCATACCATTCCTCGCTTGCTATCATGCCACTGTCCAATCTGTGAGTCCATATTATGGAATATAATTCCCAAGCAAAGGATTGAAATCTTCTAGTTACATGTGACTAGAGTAGTATTTTTCACTTTTTCTACCACAAAATAAAAATATACAAAGGAGTATGTAATTCAGATTGGTTGTTGGATTGTGACGACACATGAGTTTAGTACTCAATCACGAAAATGTGATGACGTGAACCACCTAAAATCCTTAATTGCCAATTTAACAAAGGGAAATTTTTTTTAGGCTAGTGACTAAAAATTTCACCTTTAAATAAATAAGTGGAGTGTCTAAGATTCGAATCCCGATCTATTTTATATTTGTTCTAGTATATCTTAATAATTATTTTCACTACTTCATTTTTTTTTGGTAGAATTTTCACTACTTCATTATTAATCAAAAAATGAAAGACGTTCAACCACATATAAGTATTTAGTGAACAGTCCCATAAGTCCCAACTCAACTGGTAAAAATGCTGAAATTGTTAGACCGAACGTTGTGACCCAGGTTCAAACCCGGGATCTCACAATTATATGTGAGTTTAATTTTAATAAATTAACACGTACAAAAAAAATAATATTTAGTGAACAATATCAAGTCATGTAACCATTTATTTATTTTATGTGTAAAAAACAAAACCATTTATTTTATATTATATAATCTCTTTTTAAAAAAAAATGTTAACGTCACTAGAACTTAGTTCAATTAGCGGGAGATTGTATTATATATGCAACGGATCAGAGTTCGAATCCGGTCATCACACTTATCCATGTGAAATTTCAATCCAGTAAACTACTTAACCAAAAATAGAATTAACAACATAGCTTATTTATTCAGATATATATGAATGAATAGCAGTAACACCACACTAATCTTTCTCTCTTTTCATTCTTTTATTTTTTGGGGTGGTTTTTGGCCAATTTTGGCCTTAATCACCCCTCAACATCGTTTCTGTCTCCCTTTTATTTAAATAAGTGGTTATCCAAATAGATTTGCTTTTTTTTTGTTTTTTTAAGTTTGTCGTCGTCTTATGCGTCGTTCATTGGTTTTTCATTTCAGTATGGTATTTTGTTGATTCAAATTGACATATTTACCTCAACTCATTACATGTTTGATGAAGATTTGGACGTCAGCGTTGCAAATCCGGTAGTATGGATATTCCTATTACTTTTATTTTATGATATTTATAGGCACTTTCATGATACCGTTATATGTTATTAACTTAGGTGCGGCAAAATTGTTTAGATTTATCTTTTTCGGTGTTTAGCTATTTTAAATATGTGATTATATGTTTATTTTTAATTTGAATGAAATGAAAAATAGTTTACACTTACACCACACCCATTTTTATTTTATTTATTATTCATCAGTGAAACAAACCAAACACCTGTTGCCTTGCCACCACACCATCGGCCAAAATGAAATCATTAAAAAATATTCCTAAAATTCACTAACCCAAACCAAACCCAACCAAATTTCACCCAGTCACGGATCATATGACAACCAAAACCAAAAAATTGAAACAAATGTTATGTCACCCCACTTAGCGGTCGAGTAACTTTTTTCCTCTTAGCCTAACCAAAACCAAAAGTCCCACACACACAAACAGCTAATTTTGATGATGACGATGATAATAACAAAGAAAAATAAGATTGTTGATGGGCATCATAGTCAGAGAGGTGTGGACCTCTCCACCCTACGGCGCACATTAGCCTTTACTTCCTTCTCACCTAAGCGGTGGTCGTCTCCTCATCCACCCACGTCACCTAATCCTGCCGCACCACCCTCTTTAACCCATCTCCTCACCATGTCACATTATAACAACTACTACTTTTCTTTCTCTCTCTATCTCTTTTCCTCCACCACCTTACACCACCCTCCTCAACAACCTAAATATTATTATTATTATTCATAACTTTCTCTCTTACCCCCGCCCCCCCCCCCCCCCCCCCCCCTCTCTCTATCCTACGCCATGGCTTCTTCACCAACTGACTCCAATCCACCATCCGCCGTTCCTCTCCCTCTCTCCTTACCTGCTCCACCACCACCACCACCACCAACAACAACAACCTCTTCCCGCCGTCTTCCTCCTCCTTGCTGGACACCAGAAGAAACATCTGCCTTAATCGATTCATATCGTGACAAATGGTATTCTCTTGGCCGTACGAATCTCAAAGCAATTCATTGGCAAGAAGTTGCTGACGCCGTTACCGCTAAGTGCCCTAACGCTTCACCGACACACAAAACCGCCGTTCAGTGCCGTCATAAAATGGAAAAATTACGTAAACGTTACCGATCTGAGATCCAACGGCTTAGATCTCTTCCTGTTCCCAGATCTCGTTCTTCTTCTTCTTGGGTTCATTTTAAATCTATGGATTCTATGGAAAAAGGTCCTTCTCCTCCGCCGATGAAAATTGAAAACCCTAATCATCTTAATCACCGTGAAACCCTAATTGATAACGATGATCTTGACGATGATGATCTTTACGAGGAACTTAGAAGTGCTGCTGGTGGTGGATCTGGAAATAGCAGGAGTATCAATAAACTCTACCGGAATGGAGTTTCTGGTGGTGGTGGTGGTCCTCCCGGTGGTGGTTTTCGTATCAGGATTCCGAGTGGCGTTAGCGTGGCGCAAACTTTCATCGGTAACCATCTTCAGAAAATGATTGATAACCGATCGGGTTCGGAATCTGGTTCTCGGATCAATGGCGGTGGAATGAGGCTTAATAAAGAGAGAGTTGGATTGGGGAAGAGAGAGAGGGAGAGAGAGGTAGAGAGAGAAAAAGATCCAATTGGTGAAATGGTGAATGCTATTAAGGTTTTGAGAGATGGGTTTGTGAGAATGGAGCAAATGAAAATGGAGATGGCTAGAGAGATTGAAACCATGCGTATGGAGATGGAGATGAAGCGTACTGAAATGATTCTTGAGTCTCAGCAGAAGATTGTTGAAGCTTTTGCGAAAGCAGTTTCGGAGAAGAACAAGAAGAGGAAACTGCATAAGGGTAATAGTAACAACAATAACAATAGCAACACCAATAACAACATAGCTTCACCCTCAGAATCGTAGATAAATCTATAATTGATAGTTATGATAATAAAGATTGGTACTTTTTCGATTATGTGTTTGCATTTCACCCCATGACCATGAGATAAAATCATGCTTGTTTTAGCTAGGTTTATATAATGATGTTGCTATATTCATCTGTGATCGCTCTTTTTTTTTATTTTGTTTCTGGTAAATTTTGGAACATGATTAGTTTTAGATTATGATGTATTGTCCGGTGAATTTAGTAGCGTTTTAGTGTTTGGTTTTTTCTTTCTTTCTAGTGGTAAATCATGTTGCTGCCTTGTATTTAAATTATAATATGATGATTTGACTCGAGGAACATAGTTTCATATTAATCATGTATGGAATCTCTTGATGATATTATGAACTTTATGTTATGTTTATGTTCTGTTGTGTTTTGATCTATGTTCTTGTTGTTTATGTTTCGATGCTGACCATTGTCATATGCATGTAGTTAAAGGGAATCTGCTCGTCTTGTAGAAACTGTTGTTTAAGTTTAGGAGTTTACAATGTCGGTGTTTGAAAATACTAGTAGTAAGAATAGAAATTGAAATTAAAGATCTGAATCTCTGATCGGAAATTGAAATTTGTTCTTTATTATAGGAAAGGATTCAAAGATGATGCCATTTGTTTTCGATGAAAACAGAACATGTTATGTTCCATCAATTGAAAACTTGGATATTTATGTTAGAATTTCGTGTATTGAATAAGATTTCTTGTCTGTCATTGATTCACATGTTGCCTCATATTTCAAACATCTGCCGAGAAAAAAGAATTGTGTAACGATGTGCTTTGCTCAACATTAAACTTATATTTTGTTTAGCTTTTTCTTGAGTTAATTGTTCCACATTAAGCTTATGTTTTGTCTTAGCTTTTGCAAGACTAAAATTGCTTCACAATGCACATTTTTTTGTGATTTTCACAAGCCACTTATCGTAGCTTTCCATTGTTATGTTTGTTAGACATCATCAGCCTGAACTTTGTTTTGAAGCCCGTTTGACTGTCTAGTGTCTATTAGAGTGTGTGATCAAATAGGGCCATTTTTTTTAGGGAACCAATATATTTTCATGATAGATAAATAAATAAATATAATGTTGAAGCTTAAGATGCTTTTTTGTAACAAATAAAATAAAAAAATCTATATACAGGATTTTAAGTTCACAAAATTATAAACTTCTTAACAAGTTTCTCTATCACTTTCCTCTAACCCCTGAATTGGATCAGTGCAGTTATTTATAATGCAAACCAATCAGCCATCTATACTAATTTCAAATTGTCAAAATAAAAAATCTGTACTAATTTCAAAAGCCCCCAAACAAAAAGAGAGTATAAACATAGTTTTTACATTATCTGTATGATTTTCATTAAAATGAAACCAGGATTGGTTTTATACTACAATCAAGGTTACTTGAACTACAAGCAACAAACATAACTACTCTACAAAAGTAAAAATGCTAACAACTTCTCCTAAAGACATTGGCTCTAACTGCCATAACAGAAAAGCTGAATGTCACAGTGCTCGCTTAGCCAAACTAAGCTAGGTAAGCCAGAAAGCACGATTTCCCTTGCTAAGCCAGGGTTGGCTCGCTAAGCCACCGGTTACAGGTTTTGAATTACTCCCTTCAACATGATCCACATCATGTTTTAGTCGCACCATCATATGATCAGCTTCATCCTTCAAAAAGCTCAGACAAACCATCAAAACTAACCTCAACTTCTCTAACTCTTGGTTTCCCTTTGTATAATAACCTCCAGCTAATATAAACCAGTAGCAATGTCACTACTCTAGCCCACAAATTAGAGAGAGCACAACAGCCCCAAAAGTTGCAAACCAAATTAGAGGCAGATTAATGTGAAGAAGATTTCCTTCTTGAACTTGGCTGAGTTTTGATAATAACAAACTCTCATCACAAAAGAAGAAAGGTTATGGAGGCTCAACAAGAGGAAACAAGATGAAGACCAAGTCTTAGGATTTTTAATTTAAATTAATTGTAAGTATGGTCCTGATCTTTGATTTATCATTTTCAATAATTATATAACTTAGAATGCTCAGAAATTATTTTATAAATTAATTAAAAATAAAGTTTCTAAGTTAAATATAAAAGTCCATATGAAGCAAGTCTTTAAAATTATAAAAAGCTGTTTTTTGAAAAATAGCTGTCAGGGCCTTTTAAATCAGTGCGCTCGTTAACCGATTTAAAAAGATATGTTGCTGGTTGTATTTCCAAAACAGTGCATATGATTGAATTTTGAAAACATAACTTTTTAAATCGCCTGTCCGTAACAACCGATTTAATATATCCTGGACAGAATGCACTTTTTATGAACCATTGTGATTTTTAAACATAACTTTTTATTATAAGATTTTTTGAAAAGTTGCCTTGCTTCATGGACATTTTCTAAAGCCTCTATAAATATATTTGTGATCATTACAATTGATAACAACTTTCACATTCACAATATTTATAAGTTATTAATATCACTTTTTCTCATAAACCTTCAAACATATATCTTGTGAAACTTTGCCTATATTTTCATATCCATAAAAATTTCTGAGCACTAAGATATATACATTATTAAAGTGATATTGATTTGATAACAGCCATACATAGTTTTCTTCATTGTAACTTTGTATTGTTGCTTGTTTTCCAAGGTTGTGGAAACAAGTGTTGTTTAAGATAGTGGGGTGCTATCTTGTGTTGTATGAGAATTTCACCATAGGGTTTGGTGAAGATTCTTGTGGTTAAAGATAGTGGGGTGCTATCTTGTGTTGTATGTTAGAAAGATTGTTAGGGGGTCTTGGGGTAAGATTGCTTGTAACAAAGATTCTAACATAGTGAATTCCTTCGCGGGGTGTGAAGGGAGTGGACGTACCAATAGGGGAACCACTATAATTCTCTTGTGTCCATTTTCTCTTTCGCATCTCTCTTTTATTTTTCAGCATATTTCATCATAACTTTCAAGAAAAATAAAAGGAATCCAAAACATCTCTAAAATAACCAAAAAGTCTTAAAACCTAATTCACCCACCCTATTAGGTTGCACTCTTAAACTTACAATTGGCATCAGAGCAGGTTCAAGTAACTTGTTCTTGAAGATCCATAATGGCTTCCGCACAACCTGTTTTTAGAGATGGTGGTAGTGGCAACAAACCTCCTTGCTTTGTTGGTGAACACTATGATTTTTGGAAAATTCGCATGCAAGCATTTTTGGAAGCACAAGGAGAAGAAATATGGGATGCTGTTGAGAATGGTCCATTCATCCCTACAACAGTTGTTAATAATGTTGTAGAAACAAAAGTAAAAGCCTCTTGGACCGATGATGATAAGAGAAAAGTGCTCTTTGACAAGAAAGCAAAGAACTTACTTCAATCAGCCTTAGGGATGGATGAATTCTTTCGGATATCCCAATGTAAAACAGCAAAAGAGATATGGGATACTTTAGAAGTAACACATGAAGGCACGACAGAAGTGAAAAGATCAAAACTAAACACTTTATCACAAGAATATGAAATGTTTAGAATGCAACCCGGTGAAACAATACTTGATTTACAAAAGAGATTTTCACATTTGACAAATCATTTGATGGCGCTCGGAAAAACCTTCACAAATGATGAATTAAATTTAAAAGTCCTTAGATCATTAACAAGAACATGGCAACCAAAAGTGACGGCCATTTCAGAAAAGAAAAGCCTATAAAAAATGTCATTGGCGGCATTGTTTGGAAAATTGCAAGAGCATGAAATGGAACTTGATCAATTGGAAAGGCATGAAGGGCGTGAAAATAAAGTTAGAACACTTGCATTAAAAACTAAAGCAAGATATTATGATAGTGATGATGAAGAGCCTCAAAGTGAAAAAGATGATGAAGATGTAGAAGTACTTTTCAAGAAATTTAAAAATTTCTTGAAAAGAGAAAAAACTAAGAAACTTGATCAAGGAAAGAAATTTAATGGCGAATCCACTTCAAGACAAAATTTCAAATGCTTTGAATGTGGAAAACAAGGTCACATGAAATCAGATTGTCCAACTCTTCAAAAGAAAAGTGACCACAAAAGAAAGAAAGAATTCAAACCAAAGAAGGCCTACATTGCATGGGATGACAATGAGATAAGTTCATCATCCGACTCGGAGAGCAAAGAATATGCAAATCTTGCATTAATGGCATCACACCATTCCGATGATGAATATGAAGAGGTTAGTAGTAAATCTTCTTCTTATGATAATGATTTACAAAGTGCCTTTAATGAATTATATGAAGAATTTTTGGAACTTTCTAGAAAATATTCAAATCAAAAGAAAACTATTTTAAAACTAGAAAGTATGGCCAATGACACAAAAGTGGAATTAGAAGAAGTAAAAAATTCTACATGCAATAAATGTCAAGATCATGAGTCTAAAATTGTTGAATTAAACCAAGTGATAAAGAAATATGAAAAAGGTCAAATTGGTTTAGAAAATGTGTTAAGTAGTCAAAGATTCTCAAATGATAAATGTGGACTTGGGTTCTCCAATTTTAATAAACTAAGTACAAGTCACAATACTTTTGTTAAGACTACTTGCAATAAATTCAACAATGTAGAATCAAAGAAAGAGCATGTTGTAAATTATCATAAAATGCCTTATGATAGAAATAACTTTTATGTAAATAAAAAGAATCATGTTTTTCGATATACTTGCTTTTATTGTAATACAAAAGGTCATACTCCTAATGTTTGCTATGTAAGGAACATTGGTGTTCCTAATGGGGAGTATATATGGATAAAGAAAGGAATTAACCCAAGAGGACCCAAAGAAAAATAGGTACCTAGAAAATATTATTAATTGTTTTGTAGGTACTTGAAGACCATATGCTAAAATTGTCATATTAAGAAAGATGATATGATAGGGTTAAAGCTTCATTGATTAATAAAAAAAAATGATTTGAGAAAGATTGACACTTTGATATCAACATTGACATCAAATCATTGTGAAGAAGATAAGCATCTTTTTCTTCATATATATTGTATATAATTTCCCTTATATTATTATTCTTTAAATTCTACTATTTCTTCTTTTTGATGATGTCAAAAGGGGGAGAAGGAGTATATACTTGTATGCTTGTGTTTTGTGGTTAAATTTTTTTAGGATATTCATTTGCAAAACAAAGGGGGAGACATACAAGATAGGGGGAGATTCTTTGAGCAACAATGTCAAAATGATATGGTTTGTCATCATCAAAAAGGGAGAGATTGTGAAGAAGATTTCCTTCTTGAAGAAGAAAGGTTATGGAGGCTCAACAAGAGGAAACAAGATGAAGACCAAGTCTTAGGATTTTTAATTTAAATTAATTGTAAGTATGGTTCTGATCTTTGATTTATCATTTTCAATAATTATATAACTTAGAATGCTCGGAGCATTCTTTTATAAATTAATTAAAAATAAAGTTTCTAAGTTAAATATAAAAGTCCATATGAAGCAAGTCTTTAAAATTATAAAAAGCTGTTTTTTGAAAAATAGCTCTCAGGGCCTTTTAAATCAGTGCGCTAGTTAACCGATTTAAAAAGATATGTTGCTGGTTGTATTTCCAAAACAGTGCAATGATTGAATTTTGAAAACATCACTTTTTAAATCGCCTGTCCGTAACAACCGATTTAATATATCCTGGACAGAATGCACTTTTTATGAAACATTGTGATTTTTAAACATAACTTTTTATTATAAGATTTTTTGAAGAGTTACCTTGCTTCATGGACATTTTCTAAAGCCTCTATAAATATATTTGTGATCATTACAATTGATAACAACTTTCACATTCACAATATTTATAAGTTATTAATATCACTTTTTCTCATAAACCTTCAAACATATATCTTGTGAAACTTTGCCTATATTTTCATATCCATAAAAGTTTCTGAGCACTAAGATATATACATTATTAAAGTGATATTGATTTGATAACAACCATACATAGTTTTCTTCATTGTAACTTTGTATTGTTGCTTGTTTTCCAAGGTTGTGGAAACAAGTGTTGTTTAAGATAGTGGGGTGCTATCTTGTGTTGTATGAGAATTTCACCATAGGGTTTGGTGAAGATTCTTGTGGTTAAAGATAGTGGGGTGCTATCTTGTGTTGTATGTTAGAAAGATTGTTAGGGGGTCTTGGGGTAAGATTGCTTGTAACAAAGATTCTAACATAGTGAATTCCTTCGCGGGGTGTGAAGGGAGTGGATGTACCAATAGATGAACCACTATAATTCTCTTGTGTCCATTTTCTCTTTCCCTTCTCTCTTTTATTTTTCAGCATATTGTTATTACCTTCATCATAACTTTCAAGAAAAATAAAAGGAATCCAAAACATCTCTAAAATAACCAAAAAGTCTTAAAACCTAATTCACCCACCCTATTAGGTTGCACTCTTAAACTTACAATTAAATGATCCAAGAGCAACACTAATCCCCGAAGCCCTGCGAACAAGCTCAGGAAAGTAAAAGAGGGGTGCAGATATCAATAGTAGCATACAAAAAATCTGCACTCCAGGTTCTAGTGGACAAACCAGAATCAATGTAACAACATGAACTTTGTTATATGTGTCATTTCTGGAAAGAATGCTTCAAATGCTTCCCCAAATGTAAGTAGTAGTGATCGTGGTGGTGCATTAGTTGAACTTTTGAATCCTAAATCAAATGGAGCAGTTGTGGTTTTTGCTTGATAACCAAGGAAACTGAAATTTTCTCATCCCACCCACTCACTTTCTCGCCTACTCCTCTAGCGCGAAAAAAATTCGGAAAATACGTTCCGAATTGTTTTTCTACTGTAAAATTTACACTATAAAAAATTTGGAAAACGTTTTCCGAATTGCTAGGGGGGTAGGGGAGAAAGTGAGTGGGTGGGATGAGAAAATTTCAAGGAAACTACCACATAGCCCAATGATATTTTGGGTGAATGTTAAACACACTGTCACGTGTGTAATACATAAGGGCCCGTTTGGTGCGCAAGATAGGATAGTGATAGGATAAGATATAAAACAGGATAAGGATAGGATATGATATCAGCAGGATAACAGTTATCCTCAGTTATCCTATCTTGTGTTTGGCGCACACAGGATAACAAACATGATAACTATTATATCATGTTTTTAATACATACTTGCTCATAATAATATGATAAGATATATAAAATATTTAAATGACAAAATTACCCTTGTAAATCAATTGTTATTTTTTTAAAATTATTTTGTAATACTTTGAATTTTTAAATAAAAAATATAAATAAGTAATCAAATAAATTTATATAATTTTAAATAAAAAAATATGAGAAAATAAAAAAGTTTAATTTTTTATATGAATCATGATCAAATAAATAACCCAATGATATATATATGTTAGATAAGCTAAATAAATACATGATATATCTCATACGTAAATAATAAAAATACCATTGCAAAATAATTATATTTAATTTCTTATAAAATTTAAATTAATATCCATATTTTACGATTTTTTTAATAATTAGTTTACTTTAAAATATTGTAATTTTAGTATAATTTTGATTTTTTTAGATTATGTAAATTACAAAATTACCCTTGTGAGAAAATCACATGTATATTTGAAAATTAATTATTTTATTATTAATTTACTATCAAATTATTTTATTATTTATATTTTATTAATTTTCATTTTTTTTATTTTAAAATATATTTTATAGAATAAATCAGTAAAAAAAAAAAAAATCCTATCCTGCTGGTAACCCAGCTCAAATTCAGGATAAGAATTTTAACTAGAGAGACATGATAGGATAAGCTACAGGATTAACTTATCATATCCTGCTGTGTCACCAAACACTGGACTGAAACAGGATATGATACAGTTATCCGATCCTGTCTCTTATCCTGTGCACCAAACGGGCCCTAAAAGCCATCGAGGTCAAACAAATTTCTTCCTGTTCCTTCCGGTATAAAGGAAGAGAAAATTCTCTATTATCCTGAAGAAAAGCATGAAATATCCCATCAATGTAGCTTCAGAATATATTGTTTAGAATTATATTAAAATTAAAAGCAAAAACTTATTTTACTTCCCCAGATGCATCAAAGGGTTTTAAGTTTTAATAGTTAAATCTTTAATTTTTTATTTAACAAATAGATTTTAAGTTTTTAACTTGTTGGACTGTTAGTTTTGCAGTTATCCTTATTTACAAAAATTTCGTTACACCATTATCATTCTCGTTAATATCCTCCAACATATATATGCGCCTTTTTAACAAAATACTAATCATGATCGAGGTCAACATTAACCACCACGATGCAACAAGGCAACAAAAGTTAACCGAAAGGCTAACATTGCAACAAGTTACAAACGTAAAAGACCTATTTATTACGTAAAAAAACTTAAACACCTAACTATTACTTAAAAAACTTCAAGAACATAACTGTTACAATACGAAACTTAAAAGATTCATGGATGTATTTACATCCTTAGTGAAAATTGGGCAGTGAAATTTTTAGTGGAATTCTGGGTCTAAATTTTCCCGTCACACCTTATGTGCGGTTATTTCAACGCAATGCAATATTTTTATACGGAATCAATTATTCTTATTTTATCAATTTCAAATAATTAATAATGCAATATATTGTTTTGTTTAACTCTAGTATGTCTTTCAACATGGTAGAATACAGTGTGAAGAAACAAAAGAGTAAGGAAACTCACTTTATTCCCAAATACCCAATGCAACGAAGATTTTTTGAGAGCCACTGCATCATACACCAAAAGATTAGAGAATCCGTAATACACCATAGAGTAATGCTAGCATCACGTTCTCTAACACACTTCAATAAGACAAGAGCTGTGCTATTTATAGCTAAAATTATGGTCGTGAATCTATCACGAATGAGTTGGTTGGAAGTAAAATGAAGGTGTACTAGAGTAACATGCCTATCGTGATATTTCGGTGAAATGATTTTCGCGTAAAGTAACATTTGCCATGTTATAACTTATAACGCTGCATTACTTTGTAATTAAAACTCCGTAGCTTCTGAAAAAATATTGAAATGGTTCAACACCACACTTTTGAGAAAAAAAAGACACACCATAAGCTTTGTGATCACAAAACAATGACCTAGGTCTAACACCTTGAAATTTCCAGACGACGTTCTTCGGCATTACCCTAAAATCACTCTGTAAAAATCATAAATAATAAATCATAATAAATTTATTTATTTTAAAAAATTCAATACAAAGGGTAAATAAAAAGCAAATGCATAGATACTTGAGGTTTTATGTGGGGGTTGATAGCTCAACTGATTTGAACCAGAGTTAAAGAGTTAAAGGTTCAAAATTCAAATTCATACGAACATTGACAGTTTTTAAAAAATATATCCATTAACATATCTTCCCATACATGAGAGGGATGAACAAAGGTTACCATAAAACCGACACAAGTAAGGCAGAACCAATATGACTTCGAACATTATAATCGGGGTAAAGAGTCACCATTGCAAAATTCACCTTCATTCTAATTAACTAATGAAATCTTAAAACGAATGATCTTTCGATATGATACCCGAGGCTTTACTTCAACAAAATGTTGTTCCTTTTTAACTACTATAGGCTCATTGGCAAGCACACTCTCCAAATGGTCAAGAAGCTCTTTAGCTTGATAATGATAATGATATGACCCAAAACCTTCTTGACGTTGCCAAACCAAACCACTTTCCTTTTTTCCAATGAAGGAACCATCAATTGCTTCTATATGAGCAACATTGGTCCACCTGCAATCAGTCAAAAATGAATTCACAACAAAATGGATCAAGTTAAAAATACACCAAGATCATGGCAACATTGATGAATGAATGATTGAAATTATTATAATGTTTGCAAGTCATTTTTGGAAATCTTTGTCTAAGTATTCAAGTTTACAAGTCATTTTTGGTTATGGTTTTGTACTTTGTAGTAGTTCTAATTCGAGGAATGTGCAGTTTAGCCACGGTAAATTTTCGAGACTTTCCCCCAAATATTTTGATTTAAAATTTGGCTACCAACAAACTTAGCTTAAATTTTCCAAAAATTTATTCAATTTTGAATTAAATTTAGGTACCAGAATTATTTTGTGGGGTGGAGTCAAATGATGAAATGGTAATTTTTTTTTTTATTTTTTTTTTTATTTTATGGTTTGTAGTGGTGAATGTGTATAGGGTCACCAAATTTCGAACCCCTGACCACATGCTTAGGAGAATAATGTAAGGAATCAAATTTTTACCTGAGTAGACCAAGTTCTCTTGCGAAGGAATGTCAATCAGTGCTGCTAGAGCAAAATGCTGCCTCTTTTCGTAAAGAAGAAATACTTTTTGACATAATTTCCGTGAAATTCACAAACTGAAAATTTCACAACGATTTAGGGGATGAATTCCAATAATTTTCAATATAGTAACAAGTACTAATGAATCAATATTTCATTATGTACCTGAAAATTATTAAAGGCCCTGTTTGGTATATAGTAACCAGAAGTTTCAGAAACAGGTTTGAAACAGTCACATATACTAGTAGTAATCACCTCTGAATATCACATATCTGAGCACATTCAGAACATAAGAATTTTCATCTGCTTCCTAGTGAGAGTACCAACCATTGGCTGAGCAGATGTACCTACACATGGTACAACATTTGTCTCCAGTGTCATAGATGTATCAACATCTGACACAACATCCGTCTTAGGGACGAGTTCCACGAGTGAATCAGCAGCAACTCACTTGTGGTTTTAGTGGAAGCACCAACATCATGATTAACAATAGCAGGGGGACACAAGAGAATCAACCATCAGTAGTTGATCAACTTTCAATATCAAAGACCAATAATCCTTTGCTCTCAAGAATAATAACTCCTCCTTGCTTGAAACAACTAAAATGCTCATCCTAGGTGATTTGGATGACAATCCAAAGTGCAGATAACAATCAACCATTGAACATAAGTTGAATAACTCTAATGTTCATAATCCCTTGAAGTTCTTTTTACTACAACAGAACAAGAGTTCCATGCTCTCATAGCCTTGATAATATCAAGTTAGAGTAAACAACCTCCATCCTGTTTCATAGAAATACCACCATTCATATTGAGAAAAATAAATTCTCGATATAAAGATGTCAAGACATTGAGTCTGACATGTCTTCAAGGTCTTCCAGCTTCAGATTAAGGACTCCCCCTTAATAACTGCATAATTTGCTGGTCAGATGTTCCAACATTTGGGAGGACATCAGTTCCCTTTTCAAGGAACATACTAGGAGATCTTTTATCAAAGCCACTAGAGGTTGGCTTTTAGGTCGAAAAAAAAATAAAAATAAAAAATAAATTGCTGATAGCATCCTACAGATCTCTCTTCAACAAACTCATATATGAGTGCCTTTTTGAGTGGACTTGAGATCACCCTCAAGTATCTTTGGCATCTCTAACAAGTTAGTTGGACCTCTCATCGAGTATCACCACACCAAGGGATACATCTTCAAAGAAAAACATAGTTTTGCATACTCAGCACCCAAAACCACCATGAGTTTTCCATCTGATATATATGCAGCGGAATTCAAACTAGAAAACTCATCAACAAACTTCAGGCACAACATAATGACCTTTGCACACACTCCACATTCTAGGTGCAACAGGTTAATATAGGTTTGAAAATAAATCAAACCATACAACAAATCATCACCAAAGCTACACGCCTGAATAACAATGGACAAGTCTATTACACACCCTGTCATGAATAGTCCATCCTCCACTTCTAGGGACCATTCAACCAATATGAACTTCTTCAAGTTCAAACAACTTTTCTCATTAGATGGGGAATTAACATCAGTGTGTTCGTCAAACACTTCTCCCTTATTATCAGTCATCACCTGGCCATTTTCATTTCCAGGAACAGTCACATGTTCGGGGATTTCAGGAACAGTTTCACCCTGTTTATTCTCTCGGGCCAAAGATGTGTCAACATCTTGCACAACATTAGTCTCAAGAACGATTTTCTTGAGCAAATCAATCACATAGTCAATCATGACTTTACCAGAAGCACCAACATTAACATTAACTTTAGAAGAACAATTCATATCACATCTCCCTTGATTAACGTGCACCATACAATAGAGAGAGGGAAAAGAGGCGGTTGCACGCGTTACATGCAGTAACTGCTACAATTCTTTAAATAGGCAAATACTTAGCTTGCCCCTTAACTTTCCAGATTGAGCTTCTTCTTTCAAATTCTTGAGAATTACATATGTAGATCTTCTTATGGTAACTCCTTGGTAAGAATTTTTAATAAACATTTCTTTTGAGTGGTTCTTCTGAACTCTGATTGATCGACCTTTGTTTGTTGGGACATTATCTGGTTCAAAATTAGATACTTCTCAGAAATAGATACATCTAGGTGCTGGTCAGATGTTGCTGCATTAGTCTCTACATCTGTCACCTTCAACATTTGTCCCAGCTGCTATATATTCTGCCTCAGCTGTGGAGAGAGACACACTTTTTTGCTTCTTACTAAACCAAGATACTAGATTGCTTCCCAAGAAGAAACATGCACCAGAAGTGCTCTTTCTATCATCAGCACTTCCTGCCCAATCTGCATCACAATAGCCAACTAAGGTAGAATCATTACCATGAGAGTATAATATGCCATAGCCACATGTTCCATTGACATATTTGAAGATTCTCTTTACTTGAGTCAGATGACTCATCTTGGGTTCAGATTGATATCTAGCACAAACTCCTACTGCAAACATGATATCAGGTCTGCTAGCTGTAAGATATAGCAAGCTTCCAATCATACTTCTGTAGATACTTTGATCCACATCAATTCCTTTCTCATCTTTGGTAAGCTTCAAATGTGTAGGTGCAGTTGTCCTTTTGTGACTACCACCTTCCATTCCAAACTTCTTTACAATGTTTCTTGCATATTTTTCTTGAGAAATAAATATAGTGTCTTCCATTTGTTTGACCTGAAGACCTCCAAGGCTTTCAACTTGCATAGGACCCATCAAGTCCATGTGCAGTAGCTCAAGAACTCTAGAAGTGGACAGGTGTTGCAGCCTTTGGTGCGACACTTTGGTTTGCTTGCCAATCTGATATTCGCCACAAATGTTGCCTTCCTCTATCTGTAAGTTTGGTAAGCCTCTGATAGCTTCCTCAGATATAGCTCTTTTCTTAACCTCATATTCTTTTGTTAAGAGACATGTAGATACATTAGCTTCTTCTAGAGGAACCCACAAGTAACAATTATCCTTCGATCTAACACCCTTCATCATTGCTAACAAGACATTCATTTTTTGTAAAGTTGACTTGCATGCCTTGATCACATAGTTGGCGTATACTAATTAGATTAGCAGTTAGCCCTTTTACAATAAGAACATTTTCAAGTTTAGGTAGACCATTGTCAATCAGCCTTCCTATACCTTTAATTTCTCCTTTAGCTCCATCTCCGAATGTTACAAAACTTGTTGCATAGGATTTTATATCCATCAAATATTTTTCAACACCGGTCATGTGTCTAGAGCAACCACTATCAAAGTACCAATCTTCTTTTGATGAGACTCTAAGAGAAGTGTGAGCAATTAAGCTTTTCTCACAACTTTCAGCTGCACAACCCTTGGTGTTGGTTACATCAACCTTTTGTTTCCACTCCTTCTTTGCATTAGTTATGGATGGATCAAGTTTTTCTTAAATAGTTTCATTTGGATACCCATATAACTTATAGCAGTAAGGTCTTATGTGCCCCTTTCTTCCACAGTGATGACATCTCCATGAACGATATTTGCTTTTATGCCTTGGTATAAATCTAGGATTCTGCCTTCTTTGACGATGTGGAGCCATATATGGTAACACTTGTCTGTGTGTAGTATGATGTCCGGTGGACAAGTGCGGTGACATTTTTCCATACATTGTTGGAGAGGGTTGCTTACTTATCTCAGGCATATATTTTCCATCTTTGTTGTAATCCTTAATTCTATTAACGCTTTTATACTCATACCCAATGCATGTTTTGGCTCTACTAGGGGTAGGTAGTTTTTCTAGGATTTCATCTAAGTCAGTTCCTTTAAATAACATAACAACATGCTTCTTTAGATTCTCAAGATGAGAGTTCAATTCAGTTACCTCTTCATTCAGCTTAGATATTTCTGCTAGTTGCTCAAGCTTATCTGTTTCCAGATTGGCGATGATTGCCTTCTGCTCCTCAATTGTTTTCAACCCTTCTTCACACTTAACACCAATCTCAGAGATTTTTGTTAGATTGACAATTCTTTCAGTTTGCAACTTTGAGATTGTCTCCTTTTGTTTTTCTGAGATTCTGCAAACTTCTTCACTCCTTAGACACAACTCCTTGTATGATTCAGCGAGTTCATCAAAGGTCAGCTCTTCATCACATGATCCAGTGTCAGATGTGCATACACCTGTCAGTGCATGAATAGACTTTGCAGTATCAGCTTCTCCTTCAAAATCCTTATCTGACCATGAAACAGTTAACCCCATTTTCTGTTTCTTCAAGAAGGTTGCACATTCAGTTCTAATGTGTCCATACCCTTCACATTCATGACATTGGACACTTTTATTAAGAGCTGTCTTCTCATCTGACAAAGGTTTTCTAAAATTTCTGTAAGTGTTGCGACCAGTGTCAACTGCACTTGTCTTTGGACGTTTGTCCATTATTTTTAGCACCTTATTAAATTGTTTTCCTAGAAGAACCATTGCATCAGAGATGTTATTCTCAGACTCCGTGTCACTCTGTTGATCTTCTTCCTCAGCATTCGAGACAAAGGCAATGCTCTTGGTTTTCTTATCCATCCTTTCATTTGTAGCCACCTCGTAAGTTAGTAATGAACCAACCAGTTCATCCAACTTCATTTCTGTGATATCTTTGGCTTCTTCTATAGCGGTGACCTTCATATCAAACTTCTTAGGAAGGGACCTAAGCATCTTCCTTACCAATTTCTCTTCAGGAACCTTTTCTCCCAAGGCATCAAACTGATTATCATAGTCAAGTAAGGTCATGTGAAACTCCTGAATGGTTTCGTCTTCATTCATTCTAAGATTTTCAAACTTAGTGGTTAAAAGTTGCAGCCTTGACATTTTCACCTTAGAGGTACCCTCATGAACAGTTTGGAGAATGTTCCAAGCTTCCTTAGCAGAGGCACATTTTTTTATGAGTTTGAATATGTGCTTGTCAACACCATTATACAATGCGTATAGTACTTTTGAGTTTGCAAGAGCCAACTCATCCTCCTCTTTGGACCATTCCTCCTCAGGTTTTAACTCAAGGGTTGGTTTGCCCTCTTTGTCCATTTTTACAGGGTGGTCCCAACCTCTTAGAACTGCTTTCCATATCTTGCTATCTATTTGTTTTAGGAAGGCAATCATGCGAGACTTCCAATAATCATAGTTTGAAGCACCAACCAGAAGAGGTGGTCTGTTGACAGGACCTCCTTCTTTGTCCATATATGCCAGAAAAATCTCCTTAGAGCTCACCCTAAAATTCAGAACAGGGTGCCTGCTCTGATACCAATTGAAATTCCTGGCACACAATAGACAGGTGTTGATCAAAGTGTGTCAACACTTGTCCGTCACGTAGTAGACAGATGTTGACCAAGGTGCGTCAACACTTGTCTATACACAGAACACAAAATAATAAAGACAGTAACGTAAATAACACATAAGAGTTGTTAACCCAGTTCAGCCAACCTGCCTACTCTGGGGGATACCAATCCAGGAATGAAGTCCACTATCAGCAGTATTACTTCGAAGCTAAACTCACCCGTTTACAACTTCTCACTTAATCACTACCCAATGACACTTCTACCTAGGAACTCCTAGATATGAGACCCCGTCCCAATTCCCACCTTAACAACACACTCAGCGTTGTTATCAACTCAACGATCACGAATGGTGGAGACACACTCCTATGAAACTAAGATTTACTCTTGCTTAAAAGCTTACGAGCAAATCACACATAACACTAGAACAATCTCCGTACTTCAAAGCTTAGGAGAAGTTCACACTTACAACTCAACAAACACAGGTCCTAAGCTTGCATCAATGAGATACAAGAAAGGCTCACAATTAACACTCTAAAATCCCTAAAACACACGCTTTGTAAGAACACGATTTTAGATGCTTGAAACCATATGCTTGCCTTCGTATTTATAGTAGTAGAACGACTTGGGCTTCAAGACAAAATTAGGGCTTCTAGAATTGCGGCAGCAGCTGATATATTTTTGAAAATAATAGTTATATTTTTGAAACACAAAAATATATTTTCCAAAAATATAATTCCTTTAGAAAATATAACTAGGGTTTGGCTGCCTCCTGAAACACATTAAACACTGATGAATAATTTAGCAAGTGAACTAAATTGTCGTCAAGTAATAAAATTTATAAGATTCGTATCCACAGGGATTGTTTCGATCTCGACAAAACAATTAAATTAATTTAGGATTAATAGAAAGTATGCGAAAGGGGGGGATTTTCAGATTGAAGTAGTAACAATGACAATAATTAAAAGTGCAAGATATCAGAACGTGAACTTGTTAATAGAGAACGACGATTAGGAATTATTTTGAATCTTCTCTTTGTCCCTGTCTGGTACTCTAGGTCCTAGCCCTCAACAATAAAATTATTATAATTACGATAATTTAACAAAATAGACCGAGTCCAATTCCTTGGCTCATCGATCTCGTTTATCTAATATAGCACCCTAATTCCTTAGGCGAAACTAATATTATCAAAAGCATTAATGAATCTTAAATTCTTAATCATACCAACTAATTCTTTATTCCTAAAGCAATTACGATTGGCAATCAGTTAATTTAGTTCCAGTTATAAAACCTAGGGTCAGTAGTGATTTATCCCTTAAAATCAATTCAATATTGGCCAAACAAAGAAAAGCAATAAACACAAAATTAACCGAATATTTATGAGTTTTTATTGAATAAACTAGAACACGTAGTTACATGGTTCAGATAGTTCCAAAGAGATTCATCAATAATTCCTAATCATATGAAATTAGCTACTCATAATTGAATTAATAAGCAACATAATAAAAATAAGAAACAAGACCATACGGCAGAAGCTATGTGGCTACTTGTTGATAACGCGCCGCTCTGTTCCTTCCTTCTAGTGATGCGTGATTCTCCTATTTTCTCCCAAGTCTGCGTTCTCCCCTTTCTTAGGTTAAAGAACTCATATATATATATATATATATATATATATGAGCTGTAGCAAATAAAGCATATCAAGCCTCTCCTTTTGACACATCATGTCCTTATTCATGCATATCAAAACGATTTGTTTTTTTAATGACGTGTCAGCACCTTATAGGCAGGTTGCATGGCTGGTCATATGCATGTGCAGCAGCAAATCGCGCCCCTATGTGATCCTTGTAGCAGCGCGAGAAAAACAGGGGCGATAATCAGCTCAAATTCTTGGAATTTTTCTAAGTTATTTTTCTCCTTTGGTGTTTATCTTCAACTCTTTAAGGTATCAATTTCTTCAAATATTATTCTCTTTGACCATGTAAAACTCCTTAAAACTAACTAAAAAGCATTAAAATTACAATTAAAAATAACAAATGACTGAATGTCATCACAACCCCAAACTTGAATTGTTACTTGTCCTCAAGTGACATGCCTGTCAAAACAAGACTGTCAGGGAATTAATAAATTAATTTGAATGATAAAAATCTCATAAACTTTATTCTCTTCATCCGACAATAAAACCACCGGTCTTAACTTCGGTGATTCTGCTCAATCAACACTCTGACTTCTAAGACTTCAATCAGATTCAGTCGAACGACCATTCCACACGATGTTCAAGGTTCAACCTTATCTCTCACTCACCAATTCACTCAATTTAATTGATAGGGTATTCACTCCATCAACATGCAAATGCTATTTTACCATAAGCTTGAAAAAATTCTAAACGTCAATCAAAGTAAATACATCACACACATTTTTGAGGTCTTGAGGGTTATAACTTGGCTTGGGTAAATGGTGGGATAATTTTGGGAAAAGTAGGCTAAATTGGAGTTAGGTATCCACTACTATTCCTTATTGAAGCATTACCATTACCGGGGCTCAATTCATTGTTAATAAGATACTTAGAGAACTCATTCTTCAATTTTTTATTATTATTATTATTTTTTTTTTTGAAGCTGCCACTATTTTTCATGCTTAATAGCTCTTTATATTTTATTTTTTTTGAAGAAACTTCATTATATTTGTGAGTCTCTGTTATTCTCTTCTTCTTTTTTTTTTTCCTTAAGTTCTCTAGTACCCCTACCCCAAACTTAAGATGTTGCTAATTCCATAAGCAACCCCAAACTTAAAATGATGCCATGACAAGGAAATTTAAAGCTTCTACCTAACTCCAAGGAGGGCAAACAGATAAAAATTTTCAGGTCTAAAAGGTTTATAATTTGGCCGTATGTCACCGAAAGAAAGGGGAATATTTTTTGGCTCAAAATGGTTTAGCAACGGATAAATAATAATAAACAGGGTAGCTTGAAAAGGCTCAGAGTACCAAAAAAATGTGCCTCTATGTGTTAAAATGTAAAACCAATCAACAGTAAAGAATAGTCGCAAGTTCTAGAAAATACACAAAGCATGGTTACACTCATAAGATGTGAAAAAAAGAAAGTTTACCGTGGAAGTTATTTGGCTCAATATGCTCACCAGCTGAGGTATCTGAAAGTTGAACTAGTACACCGTGCAAAACACCATCTTTCCTAATCATCTCTTTGCCTCTTTAACCATCGCACTTTCATGAGCAGTCACACGTCAGTTATTCTTTTATGTGCAAGTCTAAGAGATTCTCATCATGCAAATTCAGGTATTAACACACTGACAATTCTGAAACGACATAAAAACATTCAACTCGATAATAAACAAAGTAACATAAGGATGAAACATAGGAGATTGTCAGCAAACAACAACCATGACAAACTCTTTTTTTGTTTCTTTTTAAAAAAAATAATAAAAAATTCAAGACTAGAAAATAAATAAAAACGTATCTGATGGGTTGCCTCCCATTAAGCGCTTCTTTACAGTCATTAGCTTGACTCATCACCCATCGTTAGGGTGGCATATATGACAAAAAGAACACATCATCCTTCTTCTTTCTCTTGTTTGGTAGTAATTGCATGAACTTGACATAAAGAATCAAGTTCTTCCGTGCTCCAACAACTGACATTTGTTTTTAATCTCCATTGGTTAAGACTCACATGTCGCATAGAGATCAACATTCTTCACTCTTGAATTCTCTTTCATGCCATTATTTTTGTTTTTTGAATTTTCTTCTTCTACCACAATGGCATGAGGTTTCATCACCATCTCAACCAACTTATTCTCACACTCATTTGCCTCCTCCATGAGGTTACCACATTGCACTTCAAATCTATCACAGGGAACTTGATTGGACCTCCAGAATTCATCCAAAATACTTTCGAGTTGTGAATTGTAATTAATCTTGACCACTTGTAGCTCTTCATCTTTACTACAAGGTTTCTTATTATATTCGCAATTATGATTTTGATCACAATAAACACACCTCTCCTTTAGCTTCTTTATATCTATCTCCCTGTATTTTTCCTCAAGTCTTGATCTCAATAATTGATAACGAAGAATGCCTATTTCTTCACTATCAATCAATACATTCTCATACCATATTCCTGTCATTACTACAAAACTCAAGGAAACTTTTCAGTAGCAAAGCACAATGAAATAAACATGAAGGGTAAAAGATTTTTTTTTATATACAAAATAAAAATAACAGAAAATAATAAATAAAAACCCTAAATACAATAAATTGTTGAGTCAAAATTAATCAACAATCCCCGGCAACGGCGCCAAAAACTTGATGAATAATTTAGCAAGTGAACTAAATTGTCGTCAAGTAATAAAATTTATAAGATTCGTATCCACATGGATTGTTTCGATCTCGACAAAACAATTAAATTAATTTAGGATTAATAGAAAGTATGCGAAAGGCGGGGATTTTCAGATTGAAGTAGTAACAATGACAATAATTAAAAGTGCAAGATATCAGAACGTGAACTTGTTAATAGAGAACGGCGATTAGGAATTATTTTGAATCTTCTCTTTGTCCCTGTCTGGTACTCTAGGTCCTAGCCCTCAACAATAAAATTATTATAATTACGATAATTTAACAAAATAGACCGAGTCCAATTCCTTGGCTCATCGATCTCGTTTATCTAATATAGCACCCTAATTCCTTAGGCGAAACTAATATTATCAAAAGCATTAATGAATCTTAAATTCTTAATCATACCAACTAATTCTTTATTCCTAAAGCAATTACGATTGACAATCAGTTAATTTAGTTCCAGTTATAAAACCTAGGGTCAGTAGTGATTTATCCCTTAAAATCAATTCAATATTGGCCAAACAAAGAAAAGCAATAAACACAAAATTAACCGAATATTTATGAGTTTTTATTGAATAAACTAGAACACGTAGTTACATGGTTCAGATAGTTCCAAAGAGATTCATCAATAATTCCTAATCATATGAAATTAGCTACTCATAATTGAATTAATAAGCAACATAATAAAAATAAGAAACAAGACCATACGGCAGAAGCTATGTGGCTGCTTGTTGATAACGCGCCGCTCTGTTCCTTCCTTCTAGTGATGCGTGATTCTCCTATTTTCTCCCAAGTCTGCGTTCTCCCCTTTCTTAGGTTAAAGAACTCATATATATATATATATATATATATATATATATATATATATATATATATATATATATATATATATATATATATATATATATATATATATATATATATATATATATATATATATATATATATATATATATATATATATATATATATATATATATATATATATATATGGGCTGTAGCAAATAAAGCATATCAAGCCTCTCCTTTTGACACATCATGTCCTTATTCATGCATATCAAAACGATTTGTTTTTTTAATGACGTGTCAGCACCTTATAGGCAGGTTGCATGGCTGGTCATATGCATGTGCAGCAGCAAATCGCGCCCCTATGTGATCCTTGTAGCAGCGCGAGAAAAACAGGGGCGATAATCAGCTCAAATTCTTGGAATTTTTCTAAGTTATTTTTCTCCTTTGGTGTTTATCTTCAACTCTTTAAGGTATCAATTTCTTCAAATATTATTCTCTTTGACCATGTAAAACTCCTTAAAACTAACTAAAAAGCATTAAAATTACAATTAAAAATAACAAATGACTGAATGTCATCACAACCCCAAACTTGAATTGTTACTTGTCCTCAAGTGACATGCCTGTCAAAACAAAACTGTCAGGGAATTAATAAATTAATTTGAATGATAAAAATCTCATAAACTTTATTCTCTTCATCCGGCAATAAAACCACCGGTCTTAACTTCGGTGATTCTGCTCAATCAACACTCTGACTTCTAAGACTTCAATCAGATTCAGTCCAACGACCATTCCACACGATGTTCAAGGTTCAACCTTATCTCTCACTCACCAATTCACTCAATTTGATAGGGTATTCACTCCATCAACATGCAAATGCTATTTTACCATAAGCTTGAAAAAATTATAAACGTCAATCAAAGTAAATACATCACACACATTTTTGAGGTCTTGAGGGTTATAACTTGGCTTGGGTAAATGGTGGGATAATTTTGGGAAAAGTAGGCTAAATTGGAGTTAGGTATCCACTACTATTCCTTATTGAAGCATTACCATTACCGGGGCTCAATTCATTGTTAATAAGATACTTAGAGAACTCATTCTTCAATTTATTATTATTATTATTTTTTTTTTTTTGAAGCTGCCACTATTTTTCATGCTTAATAGCTCTTTATATTTTATTTTTTTTTAAGAAACTTCATTATATTTATGAGTCTCTGTTATTCTCTTCTTCTTTTTTTTTTTCCTTAAGTTCTCTAGTACCCCTACCCCAAACTTAAGATGTTGCTAATTCCATAAGCAACCCCAAACTTAAAATGATGCCATGACAAGGAAATTTAAAGCTTCTACCTAACTCCAAGGAGGGCAAACAGATAAAAATTTTCAGGTCTAAAAGGTTTATAATTTGGCCGTATGTCACCGAAAGAAAGGGGAATATTTTTTGGCTCAAAATGGTTTAGCAACGGATAAATAATAATAAACAGGGTAGCTTGAAAAGGCTCAGAGTACCAAAAAAATGTGCCTCTATGTGTTAAAATGTAAAACCAATCAACAGTAAAGAATAGTCGCAAGTTCTAGAAAATACACAAAGCATGGTTACACTCATAAGATGTGAAAAAAAGAAAGTATACCGTGGAAGTTATTTGGCTCAATATGCTCACCAGCTGAGGTATCTGAAAGTTGAACTAGTACACCGTGCAAAACACCATCTTTCCTAATCATCTCTTTGCCTCTTTAACCATCGCACTTTCATGAGCAGTCACACGTCAGTTATTCTTTTATGTGCAAGTCTAAGAGATTCTCATCATGCAAATTCAGGTATTAACACACTGACAATTCTGAAACGACATAAAAACATTCAACTCGATAATAAACAAAGTAACATAAGGATGAAACATAGGAGATTGTCAGCAAACAACAACCATGACAGACTCTTTTTTTGTTTCTTTTTAAAAAAAAATAATAAAAAATTCAAGACTAGAAAATAAATAAAAACGTATCTGATGGGTTGCCTCCCATTAAGCGCTTCTTTACAGTCATTAGCTTGACTCATCACCCATCGTTAGGGTGGCATATATGACAAAAAGAACACATCATCCTTCTTCTTTCTCTTGTTTGGTAGGAATTGCATGAACTTGACATAAAGAATCAAGTTCTTCCGTGCTCCAACAACTGACATTTCTTTTTAATCTCCATTGGTTGAGACTCACATGTCGCATAGAGATCAACATTCTTCACTCTTGAATTCTCTTTCATGCCATTATTTTTGTTTTTTGAATTTTCTTCTTCTACCACAATGGCATGAGGTTTCATCACCATCTCAACCAACTTATTCTCACACTCATTTGCCTCCTCCATGAGGTTACCACATTGCACTTCAAATCTATCACAGGGAACTTGATTGGACCTCCAGAATTCATCCAAAATACTTTCGAGTTGTGAATTGTAATTAATCTTGACCACTTGTAGCTCTTCATCTTTACTACAAGGTTTCTTATTATATTCGCAATTATGATTTTGATCACAATAAACACACCTCTCCTTTAGCTTCTTTATATCTATCTCCCTGTATTTTTCCTCAAGTCTTGATCTCAATAATTGATAACGAAGAATGCCTATTTCTTCACTATCAATCAATACATTCTCATACCATATTTCTGTCATTACTACAAAACTCAAGGAAACTTTTCAGTAGCAAAGCACAATGAAATAAACATGAAGGGTAAAAGATTTTTTTTATATACAAAATAAAAATAACAGAAAATAATAAATAAAAACCCTAAATACAATAAATTGTTGAGTCAAAATTAATCAACAATCCCCGGCAACGGCGCCAAAAACTTGATGAATAATTTAGCAAGTGAACTAAATTGTCGTCAAGTAATAAAATTTATAAGATTCGTATCCACATGGATTGTTTCGATCTCGACAAAACAATTAAATTAATTTAGGATTAATAGAAAGTATGCGAAAGGGGGGGATTTTCAGATTGAAGTAGTAACAATGACAATAATTAAAAGTGCAAGATATCAGAACGTGAACTTGTTAATAGAGAACGGCGATTAGGAATTATTTTGAATCTTCTCTTTGTCCCTGTCTGGTACTCTAGGTCCTAGCCCTCAACAATAAAATTCTTATAATTACGATAATTTAACAAAATAGACCGAGTCCAATTCCTTGGCTCATCGATCTCGTTTATCTAATATAGCACCCTAATTCCTTAGGCGAAACAAATAATATCAAAAGCATTAATGAACGTTAAATTCTTAATCATACCAACTAATTCTTTATTCCTAAAGCAATTACGATTGGCAATCAGTTAATTTAGTTCCAGTTATAAAACCTAGGGTCAGTAGTGATTTATCCCTTAAAATCAATTCAATATTGGCCAAACAAAGAAAAGCAATAAACACAAAATTAACCGAATATTTATGAGTTTTTATTGAATAAATTAGAACACGTAGTTACATGGTTCAGATAGTTCCAAAGAGATTCATCAATAATTCCTAATCATATGAAATTAGCTACTCATAATTGAATTAATAAGCAACATAATAAAAATAAGAAACAAGACCATACGGCAGAAGCTATGTGGCTGCTTGTTGATAACGCGCCGCTCTGTTCCTTCCTTCTAGTGATGCGTGATTCTCCTATTTTCTCCCAAGTCTGCGTTCTCCCCTTTCTTAGGTTAAAGAACTCATATATATATATATATATATATATATATATATATATATATATATATATATATATATATATATATATATATATATATATATATATATATATATATATATATATATATATATATATATATATATATATATATATATATATATATATATATATATATATGGGCTGTAGCAAATAAAGCATATCAAGCCTCTCCTTTTGACACATCATGTCCTTATTCATGCATATCAAAACGATTTGTTTTTTTAATGACGTGTCAGCACCTTATAGGCAGGTTGCATGGCTGGTCATATGCATGTGCAGCAGCAAATCGCGCCCCTATGTGATCCTTGTAGCAGCGCGAGAAAAACAGGGGCGATAATCAGCTCAAATTCTTGGAATTTTTCTAAGTTATTTTTCTCCTTTGGTGTTTATCTTCAACTCTTTAAGGTATCAATTTCTTCAAATATTATTCTCTTTGACCATGTAAAACTCCTTAAAACTAACTAAAAAGCATTAAAATTACAATTAAAAATAACAAATGACTGAATGTCATCAAACACGTGCGCCTTCCTCTGTAAGAAACCTTGAAACAATTCTTCAATCAAATCTTCGAAAGATTGTGTAGAAAATAAAAACCCGCTAGCTGGCGCGCACAGTCAGACAGACAGGTGTTGTTCCAAAGTGTACCCACATTTGTCACAACACTTAGGGTAGGCACATATGTCTCAACACTTGGCTAAAAGATGTTTTTTCAAAATGTAGCCAACATACAAAAACCCAACAGAGATCATCCCTGTATCTTGTATCCTTCTCAAACGCATCCAGAATAAGACCTTTGTCGTCCAGATTCAGTAACTTGTTGAAGTGTTCCTTTGAGTAGATTAGATTCAGACCGCAAATGTTTGACCTAATCTGAGTACCAGTGAATTCAATCAGACCCATTTCCTTCCTAGATTTTCCTTTCAGACTAGGATTCCTTTCAATAGCTTGCTTTTCTTCTTGTTTAGCTTCATACTTCGTGAAAATCTTAGCTTTCATCCAGAAATGCCTAAGAAGTTCAGGATAAATCGGACCATTTAACATCTCAAAATATCTCTTCCATCCTTGCTTAATGAAATAGGGTTCCACATCAAAGTTGTTCGCTTTCAATCCTTCAAAATCAACCATCTTCTCCGAGACCAGTGAGAGCAAGGATTCTTGAAATTCCATTTCATTACCCGTGTACTCTAAATCCTTTCTTAGATATGGAGGAATACCAAGAGGATTATTTGAAGTAGACATGTTGAGGTTAGAGTTGGGTTGAAGCTAACGAGAGAGAGAAAGAAATTTTGTTGAAGGTTTAGAGAGAGATGAAAGTGTAGGTTGAGAGTGAAAAGTGTGCAAGTGTATTGTGAAAGTTTATTTAAATGCACAAACATAACATAAAAATGGCAAATTTGGGAAGTTACGCTTATTTGACAAAAGTTTGAATATCAAAAGTCATCATTAACCACCCACTACCTGACAGGCACAGGCCACGTGTAAAAAATTATTTTGTAACTGCCATCTTAGTGGACAACGGTTAAGCAGCGAATGCTAAACGTTTTCCACTCAGATAGGTCAGAGCCTCTGAATTGAAAAGATCCTATCAGAGGTAAATACTTCAGAGCTTTTGCCTTCAGAAGATCTGATGCAGAAGTTCTGACGTACTTAACTTCTTACGCTTTAGAAGCCAAAAATATTATTCAGAGATTGAAAACATGTTCAGATGTTTCTTTATAAAATCAAATCTTTCAACAGGTAAAACTTTAGTAAATATGTCAGCCCATTGATTTTCAGTATCAACGAACTTAATATCTATTATACCTTTCTGAACATAGTCTCTGATAAAGTGATGTTTTATTTCAATATGTTTGGCTTTAGAGTGAAGGATAGGGTTTTTAGATAAATGAATGGCTGCAGTGTTATCACAATATAAAGGAATATTGTGACTGCTTACTTGATAATCTTCTAACTGATATTTCAACCAGAGTAGTTGTGTGCAGCACTTAGCTGCTGAAATGTATTCTGCTTCTGCTGTTGATAATGCTATGGTAGTTTGTCTTTTACTAGCCCAGGAGATAAGGTTTTCACTAATAAATTGGCAATTGCCACTTGTGGATTTTCTTTCAATCTTATCTCCAGCATAATCAGCATCACAGAACCCATTCAGCACATAATCATTGGATTTCTTATAAAGTAATCCAAGATTAGTTGTTCCTTTCAGATACCTAAAGATTCTCTTTACAGCAGTAAGATGAGATTCTCTAGGATCTGACTAGAATCTTGCACACAAGCAGACACTGAATAAAATATCAGGCCTTGAAGCTGTCAGATAGAGTAAAGAACCAATCATACCTCTGTAGACCTTTTGATCTACTTTCCCTTCATCTTCTATTTTGGTTGTTGAGTGCATGGGAGTGTTCATTATCTTGCAATCATCCAAGTTGAATTTCTTCAGAAGTTCCTTTGTATATTTGGTTTGGTGAACATATGTTCCTTCTTTCTTCTGATTAATTTGAATTCCAAGAAAGAACTTCAATTCTCCCATCATGCTCATCTCAAATTCGTCCTGCATTATCTTAGAAAAATTCTTGCACAAAGAGGCATTAGTAGAACCAAAGTTAATGTCATCAACATATATTTGAATGATTAAAATGTCTTCTTTGGTTGTTTTTCTGAAGAGTGTACAGTCAACTTTTCCTTTCTCAAACCCTTTTTCAAGAAGAAAATTACTAAGTCTATCATACCAAGCTCTTGGAGCTTGTTTCAGACCATACAGTGATTTCTTAAGTCTAAAAACATGTTCTGGGTTTGAGATATCTTCAAAACCAGGAGGTTGTTTGACATATACTTCTTCAAAAATAAAACCATTTAAGAATGCACTTTTAACATCCATTTGATACAAGGTTATTCCATGATTGACAACATAAGATAGAAGTAACCTTATTGCTTCAAGTCTAGCCACTGGTGCAAAAGTCTCAGTATAGTCAATCCCCTCTTGCTGACTATACCCTTGTGCAACCAGTCTAGCCTTGTTTCTTACCACTTCACCTTGCTCATTCAGCTTGTTTCTGAATACCCATTTTGTTCCAATAATGTTCTTATGAGATGGTCTGGCCACTAGAGTCCACACATCGTTTCTTTGAAATTGATTCAGCTCTTCTTGCATAGCAACTATCCAAGCATCATCTTTCAGAGCTTCATCAATCTTTGTAGGTTCCATCATAGAAATAAGTCCAACTAAAGATTCTTCCCTTCTGAGTTGAGATCTTGTTTTCCTTTGACTATCTTTGTTGCCTAGAATTAGTTCCTCTAGATGAGATGATTTGTATTTGAAAGTATTTCTTGGGGGTTCATCATCATCTTCAGACTCATCTTCAGCAGGTTCAGGAGCTGCTTCATTGTTTCGAGGCTCAGAGTCTGTTGGAACAATCATGTTCAGAGGTTCTCCTGAAATAGGATGTTCTGAGTAGTTTGGAATGTCTGAATATTGATCATCTGATACCTGAAATTTAGAAAACCCTTCCACAAGCTCTATACCATCAAATTTAAGAATTTTGATAGAAAAATCACACATGAACAAAGCAAGACTAAAAGTCTAAAAGGTGAGTGTCACATCGCCAAATTCAAGCAATTGAAAAAAACTAATCAACTCGGAAGAAGAAAAAAAAAAGTCATAGAGGATAGAGCAACCTTATAAAATATTGCTACTTATCTATAAGCCAACTATGTTCTAAACACTAGCATACATTTTGATAGGAAAACTCAATAATGAAAAGCAGAGTTAAACTACTTACGCGCACACACACATTAAAAAGTTGTAAGAACCTTTCGCTTCAATTTTCTATTACCTTAAAAGTTAAATTTAATCGATATAAAATACCTCTATCACAAGTATTGACTGCTACAGAATGAGCTACATCCACCTCTCAGAGAAATAAAGCGCACTGCAAGATACAAAAGATAGAAAATCAAACATTATGCTTAATTGAAGAAAACTATCAATTTATTGTAGTTGTGAAATATGAGAAAGAAGGATGTTAGGGTAGGAAGGAGAAAGTAGCATTGGGTCCAAGTTTATAGTAAATTTGAAGAACTTATCAAAGAATGACCCCTCAACTAATGAAAACAAAAGCAAAACAAATTGGTAACATTATCATTGAATCGTTACCTCAAGAATTGAAATTTTTGTCACCGGCGAAGGAAATTGAAAGTTCTTTATCTCCATGATGCCTAGAGGATAAAAATTAAACATAAACAAATCAATCAAATCTGCCAACACAGGGACTTAAAATAAATCAAAACTGAAGCAAAAAATGATGCACTCTGACCCTCCTAAAAACAGAACTAGAAACCACTAAACACTTCAAAAAAAAAAAAGATGACAGCAACATCACTGAAGCACTGCTTCGGCCTGCAAACAAGAAGACCAACACAACATATTAAAAGGGAAACAGCCAAACTGATAGAAGAAGAAAAGCATAGCAGCAAGGGACAACCTATTCAGGGCATCAGAGTACCTCCAGAGTTGAACCAACAAAGGCCCAACAACACCATAAAAAAGTAATTTTTATAATCAGCATTGTATTGAAATCAATATAAATAATAAAAATATATCACAATTAATAACACTCAACATATATTAAGGACATTTGGAACAATAATAAAAACAGGTCATAAACAATTATCCTTTTATTTTACAACAAAGGGAAACAATTTGGCTAAAGAAAGACAATATGTGAAAAGTCTCTTATCATATTATCAAAAAGGGAAAACGAATAGCATGTTTCATTGGACTGCACAATTAAATACAACATGATTGAGGGATTAAGGAATGGAAATAAATCCACTTCACTCTAACTCATACATCAACATACCTAAACAAGGTAAGAGCATCAAAATTCCATAAACTAAATAAAATCTATGGAGGC